>NW_026704944.1:0-50001 GCF_029867415.1 Vicia villosa
TATTAGGTAACATCATATTCGAATAATTATTTAAAATATCAAATGGAGTTAAAATCAAGAAAATGAATGTGTTCCAAAAATCTTAGAGAGTCTATTTTAAGATTGTGATTTTTTATTTTTGGACTTAATATCCAAATTGATTCAGCTTAACAAAACAACAAGAACTGATACATGCATCGGGCAGAATGTTTCGTCTGACTTCAAAATAGGACAAAAAATTATATACTTAAGATAAAATTATGAAACTCTCCAGTATAAAATATCATTGAACCCTCTTTCTAATGCAACTAACTGAACCTCAAATGGACTTACGGAAGTCAAGTTACGTGTGAAACAAGATGACGCAAGGCTGAAATTGACTACGCCTCAGGTATAAAAAGTTGAGAACTGCTAGTGTTGTAGCGATCCTAGGCCCAATTTCTCCAATTCAAAAGAAAAATTATCATGTTAGCTTTCTAATGCAATAAACGACACCTCAAACGGACATACGAAACTCAAGTTATGCGTGAAACATGACGATTAGTCCCCTTATATGTCTACCTACGATTTTATGCGTTATCTCCCCCATTAAACAGATTCAAAACTCATCTGTTTCACCTATTTGAGTTCTCACCGCCCAAAAAAATACAGATAAGCAACCATACACAATAGGATACAACTATTCCAGAAGTTTAAAATGTTGTGGCTTGTAATTTTCGCCAGTGATTCTGACTCGATCTATTTTGTGAAATAATCAATTACGACAATCTGTAGATCCAACTGTCCTAATATGATCGAGAAGAGGCTCCAGATATTCATTCCCCAGGAAGCAAACAAGACTCGCTAAGATAAAATAAGTCTCAAGAATCAAAAGATTATTTACATGGGTACTTACAAAGAGATCTTCACATCAACTACAAAATTTGAGCACAAATAATTGTAAGGTTTGACATGAAATCTTACCTACTCTATCCACATGCGTTAATCATAATTTAAATATGTTTTATTTGAAACAAAATTATACCATGATTTAACTAGAGACGTGGAATTGAATTTTTGTTTAATCTCTTTTCTCTTATTTTATCCAATCTAATTATCAGTTTTTGAATCAAACATAAAACAGAAATTGTTCTATCCCACGAATTGTTTTTCAACAAATTTATTTTACAAAAGTTATAGCAGTGTGCCGAGGGAATGTAAGGTAAAATGAATAAACTCTGATACATATATCACACAGTTTTTTATTCAAAAAACATAAATATCATAGAGTTTAGATTTAAACAATGCCACAAAAGGCTTTGATATTAACACTGTAACCAAAGTTGAGTAATGCAAGATGATCAAAGGGCTTATATTGCAAAGGATGCTCCTCATCAATTAGCTCTTGAGGCACTTGAAGTATCCCTCTGTAGAAGGCAAACAGACCAAGAGAGTATCTTTTTTCATTACCATTCATCATAACTTTGTGATTTGGAGATTTTATTCTATCGTTGCTCCATGCCTACACATAACACATTTATTAAGTATTCCCTCTTGATGTTATTTATAAGAGAAAATTGATTTTTTATATTTATTGAATAATCAATATATCCAATTCATTATTCAGTCTAAATATATTGACCTAATAAGTAAATTTTCTCTTATAAATAAGATCCGAGATAATAATATACGGACATGTCATTCTTTTCTTTTTTTCTCAAAGATAGTTGAAAATTCTCACCATGAGTGCATCACCAGCCATGACAACAAAGGAAGTTGGTGAAGAGAAATCAACATCAATCCAACTACCATCCTTTGTCTCCACCATCAGTCCATTCACATGATTCTGATGAAGAATAGTTGTGAAACTCTTGTCAGTGTGTGCCACAAAACCAAGTTCAGGTTCCACCTGTTGAGGTGCTTTGTGTGCCAACAACCTAAGGAGATAGCTTGTTGACTCTATGTATTCCTCATACTGCTTCACCACACCATAGCTTTCAAATATCATTTTTGATACTATCCCATCCAATTCTTCCACTACCTTTGCATATTTCAACATATATTCACTATAAAAAAAATACATCAAAATTTTTGGTGGTTAATGATATAAACTACATAAACTAAATAATTTTCAATTAATATGTATACTAACCAGAAGTTATCATTTCCATTAGGCCACATTTTTGTAGCAAAATTTTGAATTCCTTCAAGTGTAGTTCCTTCATCTATACCCATGCTTTCATGGAGAGGAATCTTAGGGTGTTGTCCAACATATCCCTTCAATGGTTTCCCTTCATATATGTTTTTCAGTTTTGTCTCTGTTGGAAGATCAAAGAGCTCCTTCATTGAACTGAATACGCTATTTCGAAGCTCATTGGAAGCTTTATCATACACAACTATGAAACATCCATGCTCTTCAAAAGCTTTCCTCACGTTTCTGCATGCTGATGACCAGCAATTTGTCCCTGGCCTTAAATCTATCTGGGTGAAATCAACAACAGGAAGCATCAGATTTTCTACACAACCCCTTGATTATATTATTATGTCTATGTCTCTTAATTACTCATTACCTTAAATAAATTTGATTGAGATGAGAGGATCAAATCTCAATCATTATATTAATAAAAAATTATTTATTAAAATATTAGTGTGATTATTAATTTTTCTCTTAATTAATTCAATAATTGATATTTCTTTCTCTATTATAATTTTTTTTTTTAATTTGTCTTTATACATAAATTTCTCCATCTTTACTCTATTTATTTATAGAGAAGAAATATTGATTTCCACCATACGGATACCAAAATAATTAATATTGATATCTACAAGCAATCAATATTAATTGTAGTTGCATGAGACAAACTCTCTTTTCCTTAAGAAGAAAAAAGACAAACTAGGTTAGGTGTATTTATAATGGAGAAGATATAATATCAAATTCAAAAATAAAACAAAATAGAAAAACACTATATGTGAGTATTTTTAGCCAATGATGCTTTATATTATTCCTACCATATACAAATCCTCTTTTCTTTATAAAATATGTCAAACAATGTTAATTATTCTTGTATTGTTGCATCTATCAAGAGGAAATTTTTTTTATTAAATTGTTTTAGGGGAAAGCGAATTCAAGTGTACTCGAATGTTTTAAGGAAAAGCATCGTACCCTAAGTTGATAGTTTGAGGTCACGCGTCTAGAAAAATCGATGAAACGTTTCAATGATGGAATGACATTTAATGCGTTTGTTTGTAACTGATCCAGGACATTTCCGTTTCTCTCTATGGTCGCACATCATCACTAGAGACCACCCACGATTTTGAAGACTTTCTGGCTAGTTAACGTCTGTCAAGCATGAGGGCAACTGTTCTAGGACAGTCAAAGGACCAACCATAAATAATCTCAACCATGATTATCTAGTGTATAAAGTCAACACACATGAGATGAAAGGTACACTTTTCTAATCTCATCTTGGACTCTATAACTAACTTGGGTGTTAGAGTGCTAACCTTGAAGATCCACCCTACACCATCACACGAGAGATCAGCACCACCGATTCAGAATCCTCAATCATTGATTAAAACTTATTCTAGTTCCATAACGCAACATATGGTCTCGCTATTATTAGTCATGCATCAGAAGCTAATCGTGGCCTTTTTGATAAATCCAAGTTGTGGCATTTGATTTTAGGGCATGTTAGTAAGTGTGGTTTATTTGAACTTGCTAAACAAGGTTTTCTAGGGTGTGAGAATTTAAATAAATTAGAGTTTTGTAATAATTGCATTCTAGGAAAACACCACCTTGTGAAGTTTTGGAGTGGTGTGCATAACTCTAGTAGATCTTTTGAGTATGTTCACTTAGATCCATGGAGTTCGTAAAGAGAGTCAACTCTTGGGGTGAATTATATTTCTTCTCTATTATTGATGATTACAGAAGAGTAGGGGTCTACATTCTAAAAAGTAAAACTAACACTTTTGAAAAGTTTAATGAATAGTATACTTTTATAGTAAATCAATTAGAAACTAAACTAAATGTATTAAGAATTGTCAATGGCCTAGAGTTTTTTTTCAAATAAATTTAATGAGTCTTGGTGGAAGCAAGTTATCAAGAGGCATAGAATTGTTGCTAGAACATCTCAATAAATTAACTTAGCAGAACATATGAATAGAACCATTTGGGAGAGAGGGGTGCATATTGATGGGAGTTGAGTTACCAAAGAGTTTATAGGATGAAGTTGTTTTGTTTCTACATCAACTTATTTAACATATGTCCATCTGCATAATAAGCTTCAAGACACCTCTTGAAGTTTGAAGTGTGAGACCAGTATACTACTCAAATTTAAAGATTTTCAAAGTTTTGAACTTTACTCATATCAAACAAGACAAATTTGATGTTATGGTTGTGAAGTGTGTCCTTATTGTTTATTTTGTAGGGATGAAAGGTTATAAACTTTAGAAAATTGATCTTAGATGATCAAAAAATTTCATAAGCAATGATGATACTTTTGATGAGACCCGTATGGGGATGAAGTGCAAATACTTGAAGGTTAAAGAATCAAACACAATGGTGGAAAAGACTCAACTTTAGCTGGAGACTCCTACTAGTGAGAATAGAGACGAGGAGGTAGTTGAGACTCCTGTTTTTACTACTATTGAAGGGAAACATACATTGTCTCATAATCATGAGTTGACATCAAAGATACGATTATGTTGATCTTATCTGTTATGCTTTGAATGTGGCTGAAGAATTTCAAGACCCAAAATCAAATACTTTTATATAAGCAATCAAAAGAAAAGTTAGTCAAAGATTGTTTATGGCGATAATTGATGTTATATATGAATTAATTGATATAGAGTTATATGTGGAAGTTGGAGAGAATACCAAATAAACATATGGTTGTTAGATGCAAGTGGACCTTCAAGAAAAAGAAAAGAAATTTGGGAATCGAAGAACCAAGATTTAAGGCAAGACTTATAGCAAAGAGTTTTAATCAAGTGGAGGAGATTAAGACTATTATGGATGTATACTAGGTGATGTTTGTTTCAAGTTAATAAAATTTATTCTCCAAAATATAGAAGTTATATAAAAATACAATATTATATTTTTTTTATAGTTGGATAATTTATTTTTAAGTATAAAATATTCTTACAAATATCATAAATTTAACATTCTCATGCATTTATTTTCAAAGTAATGGTGGATAAGTGATAATAAAATTTAAATAACTGCAGATATTCCACTTTTATGAATAATTTTAAGAGTGTGACAAATATTTTTCAAACACGTCTTATAAAAAACACTTAAAATTATAATTATAATTCTTAGTTTCTAATAAATTTTATCCCTAAAAATGAATTTTCAATCTATGAAACAAACGTCTCATATTGGCAGGTCCGAAAAAATGTATATTGAACTTCGCTTTCTTCCCTACATTGTAATTTCAGAAGGCAGTCACAAATCTAAATCATTTTTGTTTATAAATATTTACCAACTGTATTCTAAGCTGTTTGATTTTCTATTAACAGCCTAGATGTAAATCTAATCATGGGCTAAATTACCCATCAAGATATGAATATAGAGAACCCTGTCAAGAGTTTATTTCATGCTACTTACAATCTAGACAGCTAAAACACCAAATTACTAAAGTCACTTCACTGAGGTAAAGCATTTTTATCATTGGAGGTATTACTGTCAACATTTCTCGTATCGGTACCCAAATCTGTTATGGAATCATCAGTGGGAATGGAATCTCGTGTTTCAGTTAGGGTCCTAGCTGTTGGGGATTTGTCATCTCCATTTTCAGAAGCTGAGCTAACAGCATCATCCATCTCCTTCTCTGTACATTCAATTTGGACAGACTCAGGACTTTCATTGTAATTACTATCATCATAATCACAACTTCTACTTGAAGGTGTCAAGACTTCTTTTTTCACAACATTAAACAGAATTCCATTAAGGATTCTTTCAGGCTGCAAAAGATCACCTTCAGTTACCATTATGCTAGATCCATTCATATTCATGACACCCCTATTGCCATTTTCTCTCTGATCAGAGTCTGAAATCTCAGAGCATCTATCCGGTGTTTGGAATTTCGGACTTTGATACTGAAAATCACGGGGGCTAAAATTAGTTCCTATTCCTTTGTTTAGGTCAGTGTCAACTTCCAAGTTTTGGACAAAGTCAATGAACATATCTGCCGAAGTAGTTCTCATCAAAGGACCACCAGATCTGGTCCAAGTATTCAAGTCAGCACTTTCGGATTCACTGTCACTTACATCATGCATGTTCCGGTGGTACTTTGAGTTTTTACCATTGGCTCCAACCCCATGATTAAATGAAGCAGCAGTGTCTGCAAGAAAGTCTTCAAGAGATCCGGTAGAATTCTCACGCGCAATGACATTCCATGATGGAATTCTTTTTGAGGCACTGAATTTGATATTAGTGGGAAGACTGTGAGTAGCAGAAGCAGCTCTCTCAGCACTTCTTTTTAGTCTTCTCATATGATTGAGAATTGCAACACACTCATCGAGAGCAAGCTCGATCCCACAATTAGCTTTAATTGCTGAAAGCTTCTCCCAAGTGCATCTTCTCCCTTGGTTAGCTGCCTTTTGAAGCTCCGCATAAGAAGGGTTTTGGATAATTTTTGAGTACTGAAACAGGATGCAGGCAACATACATAAATAAGTGAACAGTTATTTCAGTGAAATGTCCCTAATAAATGATACATAAAAAATATCCTTAAGCTTTTCCAAAATGTAAGGGACTCTTTGGATTGAGAGTATGTTTTCTGTTTTCATCTCTTATCTTCACTTCGAATTAGAAATCTACCCATTGTTTTCAACTTTATTACCTGCTTTTAAAGATTTGTACAGGAAGCATAGAAACCAAAAAACTTGTATTCACTATTGTCTATACAAATCTTTAAAAACTGAAAACAAAATGAAAACAGAGAGCAAGTTTGCGATTAATAGTGATGACAATAAACGAAAAACAAAAAACATTTTCTCAAACCAAACAAGATATGAAAAGTTCGTCATATTATTTACAATATAATAAAACTTAAAATGACCACTAACACTTTTTTCTTATCCAGTTGAAGTTATTTCTTTTATCTACAAATAAATATCTTGTTTGTTTAATTGTTCTTAAGCCTCTATACCTGAGCCAGAGTAGCAGGCATAACAACTGTTACATCACCCTCCCAGTCTTGAGCAAACAGCTTGGCAAGTCCACCTAATGGAAAACCGAGTTCCAGTATTTGATTACATCGGTGTTTCACCTCCATCTCTACCAGATGAGCAAGCTACAGAAACAAAACCACAAGTGTTATTATAGTTGCTTATATTTAGAATATTGCAGCAGCAACATACTGTAGAACCAATAGCTAGCATATATGATGTCTTAATACAATAACTGTTGGGAGATGCCAAGATTTTCAAAATCAAGTTGGGGGAAACTTTCCCCTAACTTGATTTTCCGCATTCTCGCCGGATTTTCCGCATTGCGCCGCTATAGCGGTATCTCCAGCCGCTTTTAACAACATAGGGGGAAAGGGTATACAAAATTTGCACAGAAAGGTTTGAACTTGAACAGGTGCATTCAATATCTATTATAGATTGGAAGTCATGTGTATGTTTAGGAACAAATGGTAACATATTCTTGAGAGAATTTTACCATTATTTCAGCAGGTAGCTTCTGCTTAAGGGTCAGCTTCTTACAATATTGTTTAATTCTAATCAGAGCAAGGGCATTGAGCCACTAAAAGATAAATACAATAATAGATAGTCCTTGAAATTTAATAGTTTCACAAGTAACTAAATCGCATTTAACAGTAACCAAAACACTTGTAAAAGAGCAAGCAGATATATGGAAATCGATAAATAAAAGCTAAATGTCCTGGTAGAGTTAATCAAACAGTGAGGAACCATTTTATAGACCAACTTACAGGGCTGATGCTTTGGTAATGAGCAGACAAATACAATTAATTAGATAATCATCAGACTTTGAAAGAGGTCAAAGTCGAGGAACATACCTTGGCAGCAAAATTGCCTCCATAAGCTCGTACAAATTCTTTCAGTCTTAATAATGGTGCAATGTGAGGATTGGCCTGACTGACAATAAAATGATTGACATTGAACAGCTCTTTCAACTGCATCATAGGAAGATCAATCTCCAAGCTACCATCCCTCCAACGACGCACTTGTGAGGAACCCTCTTCAGGACCCAAATTAAATGGAGGATGGTAAGGAACAATCTCTCCACTCCTATCCTTTGCCATCAACTCCTGAGCCTCAAAAAGGCCAGGAAAGGCGCAAGAAGCTGTGACAGCACTCCATATAACAACATGGGGTGATGTCAAGTAGTTAAGACATCTAGGCGGTTCATGCTTTCTCGGGGAGCAAACCGTAATCCCAAGAACTCGGCCTGTCATGTCATAAGCTTCTTGAAACGTAAGATTGCTTGTCAGATGCCTCAACATGATCTGCAACTGTCTGATCTCATGAACAGCCCCAAACGTCGTCACCCTCTTGACTATGGTAAAAATCCCACCCATTTGATCAAAAAATTGCAACGAGTGCAACGAATCCTCAAAAAAGCTTTGAAGCTCAGGCCAAGACCTAGTGGCAACAATCGAACACATAATAGATCCTACACTCGAACCAGAAATAATCCTAGGCATGAGTTTATGTTGCACAAGCGTTTTAACAACACCCACATGAAAAGCTCCGAGAGAAGCACCCCCGCTCAACAACAAAGCAGTCCTCCCAAAAGCATGTCTAGTTTCATGCATGAAAGCATGTTTTTCTTCCAACGCAAGCTCCTCAGAATCCGAGTGACAAACCATTCTCAACTGAGTCGAAACCTCATCAATATACTCCTTAATCTGTCTCGGCACATGAAGCCTACCTTTATGAAGCTCGGGATTACACATATTACCTAAATTCCTAACGAGATCCGCCCTCATACAAAAAATAATATCTCTAAGCGACCCCTCCTGTCTGCGATGTTTTAATTCTTCAAGCTTATTCCTAACCAACTCCACATCATAGAAATCCGATTCATTCAACTTCGGCGTCTCTTTATCAAGCATCTTAGCTGCATGAGCCCACTCCTCATAAGTCAAAGCAGTTGTCATCATATTCCTCCAAAACTTCCTCCTGTAAGCTAACTCAGCCTTCACCTTAACATTACTATAACGCCTCAATAAAAAAGCAAGAATGGTCATCATTGCTAATATCCCCTGAGGGTTCCGCGGATGCAACCATGATAAAATCGGTCCCCAAAATCTCCTAAACCTACGAAACACATCCATAAAACCTAAAAACAACTCATATCTGAAATGCGAAATAGACTTACAGAAAAGAACCCTAAAAGCTATGGCGCGGCCAAGAATTCCGGAAGGGCCAATTGGAAAAAGATCAACTGTAGCTTCATTGCTTATACGATCCATTGGATCACGAAAGCTATAAGCAATGCGATCTTATCTTATGAATTTAATAATAATAAGGGAAGCGATCAATAAAATAACATAAATCATGCATCACAATAATTACATATTTGGAATGAGGAAGATTGAATTATGATACTGGATGAAAATGAATTGATGAAGTGAAGAGGCGGATATGATATAGGGAAGAAAACGTTCCCGCTAAGCCACGGAATGAGGGAAAGAGGCTCAGCGAGAACAAGAGTATGAATGAAGAAATGAAAATTTGGTATGGGGAGGGGAACATTGGGATATGGGAGGTTGGGATAAACTGCCTCATGTTTTCAAATCAAATTCCTTCATACTCATTTTTTTATTTTATTTTTGGACTCTCTTACTAATAATAAACACGTTTCTAATTAAATAAAGATTGAGGCTTTTTATTAACTTTTTGTTTCTTTTTTCAAAATTAATTCAAAAAGTTGTTTCTAAAATCATATTTTTGGACTCGGATCAACACAAGTTTGATCTTCCATCTTGAAGACTTTGTCATGTCACCTCCCTCATACTTGACACTCTCAAATGATGTGCTTTTATTGGTAACATTTTGAATTTTTAAAAAAACACTGTTTTATGGGATTTTTCAAGTCAACTATCAAAATTTTCAAAGTATATAATTTTAGGGGCAATTTAGCATTTTAATCTGGTTTTTTATTTAAAAAATACATTTTTATTAGATTTTTAAAAATATTCAATAAAAACTCATGTTTTTAATGCTTTTCTATAGGATATTTTGAAAAATCCGATAAAAGTGCATATTTACAAGAGTTTAAAAATTTTGGTAAAAATGCCTGCATTTCTACCGTATATTTCGAAAAGTATGGTACAATTCCATATAGGTATATTGAATTTTTAAAAAAAATAGGTAAAAGAAAATGTTGAGATGGTTAACGGATATTTCAAAAAATCCAACAAAGCCATGTTGATTTTCGGATTTTTTCAAAATCTAGTAGTTTATATTTTTTTCATTTTTCTTTTTGTATTGAGGACCAGAGGATCGGACAAGACGAATGCTTCTTGGAGGAATGATAGAGCTGCAGCAAGGGTTCGTGCAAGGGCGTATGACGTTGAAAATTCACTTATTCGACCAGAGAGAGTAGCATTGACTGGTTCTCATAGGAGGCGGATAGTTGAGCAAGCACGCACACCTTATAGTATCAGACGTAGAGGAGTTAGAGCTCATAGATAGGCCAGAGATCTTATTGATGAGCCTGATGTTGTGGTTGTTGATGATGTCTAGACAGCAGTTGAGGATGATAGTCAGATGGTGACTGAGACAGAGGTGTCTCATCATAGTAAGACGAAGACCTTCGTTGATATGGAGGCGACTCCTCAAGTTGATACAGAGGTCATTCCTCCAACGGATACAGAAGCTACTATTTCGACGGATACAAGGCTATTCCTCCGGTGGATACAGAGGCGCCTTCGTCTGATATGGAGGTGACTACTCCGGCTTCGAAGGAGTCATCTGTACACATTAATAGAGGCTTTCCTATAGGGCCAATGACCATTCTGTGCTCACTGGATTTGCCGATCATGTGGCAAGTCGTTGATATTCTCATTCCAGATTTGTTTCGCATCTATTGGCATTATCGCAATTTTTGTTTCCCTATCTAAAATTCAATGTTCAAAGAGTATGGACTCCGTCTTTTCTTTACTTCTTTCGAGCACCAACTTCTGACGACTCTTTGCTAGGCACCCTCACAAGTTTACTTGGCTTGTTGAACTCATATTAGAGGTTTTTAACGTATGTGCAAATATCTTAAGACAGTGGCATCTTTCTATTTTTTTTCATGGTGTATCATCTTTGTTGAGAATGTATTGGATGCCATCATGGTGTGGTTTCATTAGATTAATTTGTGAAAATTTTAGAACCTTTACCTCTCCGTCTTTCTAATTTGAAGTGGTGATATGTGAATGTTAAGCCTCTGACTTTAACCTTCCAAGAGAAAAAATAGGGTTGCATAACCTATGCAATCAAGGATGTCTTTGTTCGCAGCTTCTTTAGGACCATTCATTCTTGTTGCCGAATTGAGGAAAATGTTGCCTTCAGTTTTCACCTTGCTTCCTCCAACAAACGAGTTCAACATGGGAAACGTGCTCTATAGTACTTGATATTGATGACACTTGTAAGAGGAAAATAGAGCATCTAAATGGGGTGAAAGATGAAGTCTCTCTTCTCGGCGAGGAGAAATGTAGAGTTGACTTCTTGGTGGCGATCTTTTCATAATAAAAAAAATCTGGAAGGTCAATTGCAAAAGGACAAATAGAGAATCACACTTTTGACCATAAAGAATGTTAAGGTGGGCAAACTTCATGTTGAAGATCAGCTTTAGGAGAGAAAAACAAACTTCGTAATTTCGATAATGTTAAGTTAGACGAGCTATATAATGAAACCGAGACAAATATTGTTGCAATCAGACCTCAATAACTTATAAAAACATCATTGCTCATATCTACCTAATTTTGAATCATCATGTGATTCTTGAGATTGTATTTATGAGTATGTATATTTGCAAACTTTAAGGGTGGAAAAGTTGAATAGGTAATACTACCTTCATTTATTTTTATAATAGACAAATTTTTTTTGTAAGATTCAATGAATAATCAATTTATCTAATCTATAAACACATCAAATAAATTGATTATTCAATCAACTTAAAAAGTAACTTATCTTTTATAAAAAGAAACATAAGTAGTGTTTTTTTTTAGCATGTTTCAATATAGTCTTCTTCTATATATTATGTCATCTAGTTTATATTTTATTCAGAGGAAATAGATTAGATAAATTGTTTAATATATCAGTTGAATAGATAATTTAATTGTGAATCTCTAGAGCACGTATGTCAAATGTCACGGCCACAAAATCCTTTTGAAGGAATGGCTAATTATTCTCTTTGTTAGTATTTTGCGTAAAATGTAAAGTCAAACAATTAAACTTGAGGGAAATCGTTGGCATTTTTTTTAAGCAAGAGCAATAAACAAAATATGGGAAACAAACGTGTAAGTTATAGAATCGATATCATAACGTACAAATCCTAAATTTCCATATGACATCGACACAAAGTGAACATGACATTCAATAAACTTGGATTTCTTTCCACAAACTGAGTTACTTTGTCTAGATGTGTTAACGGCTCAACGATGTCTATTAGCACCAAGTGTCTTCCATTCAACTACCCAAATCAAGTATAACATGTCAATATACTTCAATAATAAAACAAGAGATGGAAACGTCTTGGTCTTAAATAAAACAAGTGATGACTCCTCTATGGGTGTTCAAAATCAAACCAATCCAATAAAAAACCGCAAACCAAACCAAACCAAATCGAAACTGCAAAAAAATGCATTTGGTTCGGATTAGTTTGGGTCATCTTTTAACAAATCCGCACGGTTCGGTTTGGTTTGCGGTTTGTATTTTGTAAACCGAATCAAACCGTATTATGTTACAATCTAACTTTTACTTAACTCTCACCCAACCCAAACTTAAACCTATTATACTTTATCGTTATGATTACGAACAATTTTCTCATCCTTACATAAATAATTTCAGTCTCGATCTTCTTAAATCTCTAATAACATTATCGCACCTTCTTTGCCACATACATCTTCCCTCTTCTTCTATAATCTCTACTCTTTTATATTCTTTTTTTTTACCTTCTCATTTTTATGTAAATGTTTTGTATTTCAGTTTCGTTTTTATCGCACATCTTCTTCTCTAATCTCTCAACTCTTTTTTTTTCTTTTTCGCGTTACCTAATCTCTTGTCTCTTCTATTTTTTGGTTTCATTATAATAATTTTTATATTGTTTTATGCTATTATTTTATGTTTAATATTTCACTTTTGTCTAATTTAATTTTTACATATTAAATGAAAAATTGTTGTCAAAATATGACGAGTTTTGTTATTATTTGATAGTGTATGAATGTCTAAATACAAAAAAAATCATGTTGTCATCTATATGTGTATGTATGGGCTCAATAAAATATTTGTAAAAAACCGAACCAACCGAACCGAACTGAACCGCATTAGTTTGGTTTGGTTTGGATTTTTTTTAAAAGGCAACCGAACCAAATCAAACCGCACAATTTTTTCTCTTGCGGTTCGGGTGATTGTTTTTGTCAAAACCGCCCAAACCGCACCGCGAACACCCCTAGACTCCTATTTTTTTTTCTGAATTTCTATATTTCCCAATAACATGTTTTTTAAGAAGAAAATAACCTTCAGTCAAAAAAAAAAAAAAAGAAAATAACCAAGAGCCTTTCAATTATATAAATGTTTAGCCACACTATATTTATTAAAATTGATTAATTTATAAATATCACTATCTTATTTCTATTAATACATAAATATTAACCATATTATAATTAAGTCTGTTTATTTTATAAAAATACTAATTGTTTTTGTTATTCAAATTAAAATTATGTTGATTTTATTTTATAGTAAAGACACAGCCAACCTGTAAAATGAATTTCTTTATTCATTCACATTTTTTTTTATCTATTTACAGTTTTATTAACATTTAGATTTGTTAAAACTGATAGCTGGTAGTTGCTAATTTATAGCTGGTGACTAATAGTTAATAAGCTAACATGAATGTTTGATAAATTAGCTGTTACATTAGTTGATAGATACAAAATGACATAAAAGATCATTTTAATTAATAAGGGTAATAATATTTTGTTAAAATAATAAGGGTATAAATGGAAGAAAAAAAGTCACAAGGTAAAAGCTACAAGCTCAAAAGCTACTTCAAATAGCTTTTGAAAAAAAACTAAAAGCTAGTAAAAAAAAACTACAAGCTACAAACTAAAATAGCGTTACCAAACAGAATTTTTTCATTATTGTGAGCTGAAAAGCTAAAAGCTAAAAACTCTTTTTTCAGTCTTACCAAACAGACCCTTAGAATATGTTTGTTTGGGTGTTAAACAAAAAATTCCTAAGAATCTAAGGTAGGAAATAATTATTTTTATGTTTGATAGATCGGAAGGGAAAAAATACCTTGGAATTAATAATACCGGCGAAATCATTTAACCCACATTCTATCTATTTTTATTCTCATGAAACTAAGGTGGGAACAATAGATTTTTGGGAATGCAAATCCACGTTCTCATAGTAAAAGGCCACAAATATCCTTAATTTATATGCGTATTATTCCCTCTAAAATTTACTCATCTTCTATAACTCACATATTACTCATCTTCTATAACTCGCATATTCCTTTTCACTTTTCTATGCTCCTTTTTGCTCTTCCATACAAGTTACAATAATGGTAAGCTATCTTTTACTTTGAATTTGTATATATTTTTTTAAATCAAGCTAATGCATGGATTTTTTTTTTTTGAAGACTTTGATTTTAATTTAAGAAATCACAAATTCATCTATATCTAAATGAGTTTGCTTGGAGTTTGATTTCTTTTTACAGGTATTAATTTTTCATTTTCAATGACTATATTTATTTACAGATGTGTTTCATTATTATATATGGTTTTTGGAACATCGTTACTGTAACGAACATGATTGTGTGTCGAACACTGTCATTGCGTTATGAACATTGTTGTGTGTATAACACAGTGGCATATCCCACAGTCATCGTATAAAACACTGTTTTTGCGTATTTAACAGTGTGTGTTGTAGAACACTGTTGCCACATATCAAACTTGATTATGTATCGAACACCTTCATCGCATTATGAACGTTTTATGTTTAGGACATTATTGTGTATCCAACATAGCCACCGTGTAGAACACCATTAAACATGTTTCAATATCATCACGTATCGCTCACAAACAGAGTTTATGTCTAAACTTTGATGAGATTTGATCAGTGCATTTTGATGCACATTCCTCTATGTATGTACTTAGTCATTTCCATAGTTTGTTTTTTTATTTTTCTATTTTATGATATTTTATAATTTAGTTAATTTTTGCCGTTATTTTATTTCTGTATTTTATTTTCGGCATTTGTAGCTTTTAATAAAAAAATCATAACTGGAGCTACGAAAATCGGATCGACGCGTTCTACTAATAGCCGGAAAGCTGAGAGAAAGATCTACAACTTTCATGTTGGGGTCAAAGGCTGATTCGGAGTCCATAATTCCCCGAATTTTGTTGAAGTTTCAGTCATTAGAAATTAAGATGTTTTGGGTGATTTTTATAGGCATGGCTTATGTTTTCGACTCGGTTTGGATTGTAAGTGAAACTCTTAGGTTGTTAAAACACATGTGGCAGCTACTACAATAGTTGGTACCTTCTTTCCACGGTTAAAAATACTTTGGCTTTTGTACGCTTGAATGGAGAACTAAACATCCAGAGTCAATATACTGTAATCGAATTCCAAACACTTTGAGGTTTATAATTTACCAATTCAATTTAGTTTCTCTTTCAATTCTATTTTATGACGTATTTGCTTAATCTGTTACTTCATGTAATGTCTTGATTAAATTCGTATGATTGTATTCTTGATCTTTAATTGTTGTTTACGTCGTTTAGTCGTTAAATTGCGTTTCTATATCATGTTTGCTTAATTCGCGATGGTTTTAATCTGTTTGCTTATCTCAAAATAGGAATTCAATCTGTTTTATATCTATTGCGCTTGTCAATTGATATAGAAGTCGAATAAAGATCGAATCTGCTTAGATAATTGGTAAGGTAAAAACCAGTGATTAGCCAGAAACCGAAAAATAGTAGATTGAATTATTTTCATAATCACTTATTTTAATCACTTAATTGCACTGTTTCTATAAATCAATCTGAAACTTATAAACCCCCGTTGTTCCAATCATTGGTTAATATTAATACAAGAATCCTTGAGAACGATACTCGAGTTGTCGTTACCGTTAACTATACTTTCAAAAATACTCGTTTTTTATTCGTGCACGACAACGGATCAAATTGACGTCGTTGTCGGGGACTCTTGTCGTTATTAACTGATATTAGAGTCATAGGTTTAGTGTTCTCGCGTTTAGGCCCTAATTTCCTCATGGTTTTGGCCAATTCTCGTTTAGAGTAAAAAAAAAATTGGAAAAATTATGTTCGAATGTATAACTTTTTTTACCTACTGGGACCAGAAAATTCATGGGATCAATTTTCTATTTTTGATTAATTTTTTACTGTTTTTCGCAGTTTCGAAAAAATCCAAAATTCTTATTTCATCTATTTAGATTAAATTTGGTGTTTTTCTATTTTTCTGAATTTATTTTAATCATATCTCTTCTTTTTTTTGTTTCTGCTTATTTGGGACATAATTGGTATTTATGTGTTTGTTGATAACATGGTTGAACAAAGAACTTTGAGACAGTTGGTTGCCCCCGATGTGAATTGTAATGGTTTATTTATTGAGTATCCCGCAGTTGATGTACCTTTTGAATTAAAATCGAGTTTGATACATTTGTTGCCTAGGTTTAATGGTTTTGCAAGTGAGGACCCACATAAGCTTTTGAAGGAATTCCAGGTTGTGTGCTTTGCTCCTTTCGAACCTTCATTAGAGGATATTGTCAAACAAATGGCTGCAAATAATCTCCAATTTCAACAACAAATAGACTCTAATTTTTTAGACTTTGCAAACATAGATAGGACAACTTGCCACTTTGATGAATGTCATGCAGCAAGTTCAAGGATCAAACCAACAACCTTGGAAGAGCATTCTATTTTTCAAATAGAGTTGATTTCTGAAACTGTAGATGATACTTGTACTGATTTGTTTGTAGCTGATTTTCCATCATTGTCTGATTTAGATGATGTTTATTCATGTTATGTTTGTACTGACACTAAAATTTGCTCTATTTGTACTAAAATTGAGGTTTCCTCGCAAGTTGATATTCTTACTGCAGATGAGGTTGCAAATGAAGTTGTTCATGTAGATGAAGCTCTCGACACCCGGCTGCCCGGAACAAACCATCCATCGAACAACCGCTTTCCCGAGAGCTGAAACCAATTCCTGATATATGCTTATTTAGAGATGAATGAAAACTCTCGGTTATAATTTCTTCTAAACTTTATTTTGATCAAGAAAGTAAGTTTTTGCAGGTTTTGAAGAAGCATAAGAAAGAAATTGGATGGACCTTGGATGACATTTATGATATTAGTTCGTCCATGTGTATGCATAGGATTTCACTTGAAAATGTAGCAAAAGCAGTGAGGTAGCCCCATAACCTTTTGATCCTTGATGTTGTGAAAGATGAGATCACCTTTACGTGACCATTCAACATTTTTACTTTTCGGATATTGTTCTTTGATCCTAGAATAAAAGGCGAAGGCACTAAAACAAATTTCAAGGTAAATAGACAATACCCAAAGCTGCTCCATGAGAGCCCTACTTTAGAAGAAGAGATTGTAAAAGATCCCTCACTAGAAAAGGCTGCGTATGCAATCACCTATCCTCCTTAACTATTCGGGTGTATTTTTTCCTTTTTCTCCCTCTTACTTTAATAGTTATGTTCCTTCATTGAGGACAATGCTTATTTTAAGTGTGGGGGGTGAAACAATTTATTTTCTTTGCTTTGGTTCTTTGTTTTGTTTTTCAATATTAAAAAAATGCGTCTCTTTGAAATTTTTAGGCTATAGATTTATCTGAGGTTAGTTGTGGAGACTTGGGAAAAGTTCACAAGATCGGTATCGTATAAACACTGTAAGTCTCCTGAGTATAGAAATCATTTTGAATACTTGTCATGACATAGCCTTGAATTCTCATTTTCTAATAGTTCTTGAGTAGTTTATCTTTGTAGTCGACACCATCTCACACATGCTCTACCTAAGGAAACCGATGAAAATAAGTGAGTGATCCAAGTTTTTTGAAAAAATAGAGAATGAACCTTCCATGTTGGGTGACCCTCACCCAGTCACTTAACCCAACGGTTTTGGAACCTACAAAAACATTTTAATAAGACCCGTTGTTGGTTGGTTCAGAGGCTTTTGATGCTGAAATTGGTAGGGCAGATTACGGTCCGATTCTCTGCAACTACAATTGGGTAAGCAAGGGGTTATGCCACTTAGTTGCTAGAACCTCGTGCAAAAAGGATCAGAGTCACTAATCAGTCGCTTTTATATGAGTTTATGGAGATAACAAGCTTAATGTGATTGCGTCAGAATGTAAGAGAGCAAAAAGGATGATGAGTTAGTTAGGTTTAGGCATAATAACATGATTCAGATTGACTTGTATAGGAAGGAGGCTTATCACTGCACAATTGTGGAGTAGTGTTCTTACGATATCCTTAGTGTGCAAGATTAGTACCTATCGATGCAATCTTAATTGAAGAAGAGTTTGTAGCACAGAATGAGTATCTGAGTGTTGTGGTGTTTCATGAGTTTTGATTTTATTTTGCTCGGAGTGCAAAAGTCAAAGTGTGAGGAATTTTGATGCACATTCTCTATGTTTGTACTTAGGTATTTCCATGGTTTGTTTGGTTTGTTTTTCTATTTTACGATGTTTTTATAATTTAGTTTGTTTTTGCCTTTATTTTATTTTTGTATTTTATTTTCAGCATTTGCATTTTTCAATAAAAAATTTATAACTGGAGCTACGGGAATCGGATCGATGCGTTCTACTAATCGCCAGAAAGCTGAGAGAAAGGTCTACAACTTTCATGTTGGGGTCAAAGGCTGATTCGGAGTACATGATTTCCAAAATTTCGTTGAAGTTTCAGTCATTAGAAATTAAGTTGTTTTGGGTGATTTTTATGGGCCTAGGTTATGTTTTCGACTCGGTTCGGATTGTAAGTAAAACCCTTAGGTTGTTAAAACACTTGTGGCAGCCGCTACAGTAGTTGGTACCTTCTTTTCACGATTAAAAATACTTTGGCTTTTGTACGCTTGAAGGGATCAGAACTAAACATCCAGAGTCGATCTACTGTAATCGAATTCCAAACGCTTTGAGGTTTTTAATTTACTAATTCAATTTCGCTTCTCTTTCAATTCTATTTTATTAAATTGCATTTGCTTAATATGTTATTTCATTAATGTCTTGATTAAATTCGTGTTGTATTCTTGATCTTTAATCGTTGTTTACGCCGCTTAGCCGTTAAATTGCGTTTCTATATCGTCTTTGCTTAATTTGCGATGGCTTTAATCTGTTTGCTTAACTCGGAATAGGAATTTAATCTGTTTTATATCTATTGCGCTTGTGTTGTATAGAAATCAAATAGAGATTGAATACGCTTAGGGAATTGGTAAGGTAAAAACCAGTGATTAGCCAAAAACCAAAAAACAGTAGATTAACTTATTTTCAAAATCACTAATTTAAATCACTTAATTGCACCGTTTCTATAAATTGATCTATAACTTATAAACTCCCATTGTTCCAATTATTGGTTAATATTAATACAAGAATCCTTAAGAACGATACTCGAGTTGTCATTACCGTTAACTACAGTTTTTAAAAATACTCCTTTTTTATCCTTGCACGATAGCGGATCAAGATTTCTACCTTAGGGTTTAATTGATGATTTGTCAGCCTATTAAACAATACGATAGCATGAAGATTCGATACCTTCAGTGAGTATTAAACCTAAATCTATGTCTAGCATTTAGAGTTTAAGAGATGTTATCTTAGATCGAGGTTTGAATTATATTTTTCAATATCAATTCAATCCATGAAGTTAAACAATAAAGTGAAGATAACATCGATAATGATTCATAAATAAATTGTGTATAATGCCATGATTAATGAAGATACATACTATTTTGGTGAACTACGATCAATCCCAACAAGAGAGGGATTTAACTACTCATGGTAGCTTGATGCACAATGGAAGAATTGAGATGAACGAGCATCAACGGCGATTTCTCGACTAAACATCCAGATTCAATCTATTGTAATCGAATTCCAAACGCTTTGAGGTTTTCAATTTACTAATTCAATTTTGTTTCTCTTTTAATTCTATTTTATGAAATTGCATTTGCTTAATCTGTTATTTCATTAATGTCTTGATTAAATTTGTATGATTGTATTCTTGATCTTTAATCGTTGTTTACGTCGCTTAGTCGTTAAATTGCGTTTCTATATCGTGTTTGCTTAATTTGCGATGGCTTTAATCCGTTTTCTTAACTCGGAATAGGAATTTGATTTGTTTTATATCTATTGCGCTTGTATTGTATAGAAATCAAATAGAGATCGAATCCGCTTAGGGAATTGGTAAGGTAAAAACCAGTGATTATCCAGAAACCAAAAAATAGTAGATTGACTTATTTACATAATCACTTATTTTAATCACTTAGTTGCACCGTTTCTATAAATCGATCTGAAACTTATAAACCCCCATTGTTCCAATTGTTGGTTAATATTAATACAAGAATCCTTGAGAACGATACTCGAGTTTTCGTTACCGTTAATTACTGTTTTGCTTTTTGGACTTGCATTGAGTGATTTTGCCTACTTTAATTCAAATCAAAGGTCAACAAGTAACCATTTTTTTAACCAAGTTTCAGTTTTTAATTAAAATAATGATTTTTGTCAAGGAATTCATATTAATGGACCTTATAAGTGTCAAGATATGGTGGTCTAGTACTCATTCTTGACCACTTATCAAAATCTCCCCGACTTGAACTCTTGTTTGCCCTCAATCAAGAGCATGAAGCTTTCAAAATAAATGACTCTTATCAAGTATAAGATTGATGTTTTTGCATCATACTTGGTGAAACATGAATGGTTCAAATGACT
Source organism: Vicia villosa (assembly GCF_029867415.1). NCBI lineage: Eukaryota > Viridiplantae > Streptophyta > Magnoliopsida > Fabales > Fabaceae > Vicia > Vicia villosa. The sequence continues at coordinate 21,096 of NW_026704944.1, forward strand.
AATTATCATGCTAAAGTTATGTTCAACTACCTTCTAGAATCAAAGCATGATTGAGAAAAAGTTCTTTCCTACAAATATCATACCATATCCTCAAAAATCAGTAACACTAATTCACTTGAATCAACCTATCACTCTTCTTCATAAAAAATGGATAAAGATCTTTGAAAATTGAGTTGTATGGTAAATGGACTCTCATCCAATAACCTTGTCAGCATCCTGATCAATTCATGTATTCATCTGAGCAATTCATGTTTTGAAAAGTTCTTGAGAGCATAAATCCCTAAGGGCTTGCTATGCTTGTATCTTGGCCAAGGTTCAAATGGTAGGTGATTTTCTTAAGGCTTATTGAGTTCAAATTTGTCTAAGTTATTGAAGAGCATCACTTATTTGTTCATACCTTGATCTTTTCCATTTTTCTTTTTCACCCCTCAATTCTTATGTGATGTAATAGTTTATTTTTGCATTTCTTTTTCTCTTTTTTTTTTCATCTTCTTATCTTTCTTTATCTTTCGTTACTTCGCATCTTTTTCTTTTTCTATTTTGTACAATGAGCAATTTCTCTCCAACTTTCTTCTTTTCATGAGTGCAACTCTTTTAATCATGATTTTCTCTCATAAATTTTGTTTTGGTTGTGTTTTCAAATAAGATGGAATGGATTAGTGATTTGTGTAATTTCAAAACTGATCCATTCCCTGACTTTTTAGGTTCAAAGGGTTCACAAATGCTCACTCACAAGGTAAGACGAGGCTATTTGGCTTAGTAGTTTTGCTCGATACAAAAAAATTGTCTTGATCCTCTTTATGCTCCACAATAATTTCAAGGAAAATTTCCAGATTAAACATGAATTAAACGAGTTCCAATCAAGGATTATCACCCATTTAAATTATTTAAGTGCATAATGGAAGTTCTCCTCACATTTCTAGTTTTGGCTACATGATTTAAGCAAGAAAGTATGTTTTTGCAAAATAAGGCATGACATGATTTTGTAAGAAACACAAGATTCAAAATCATGTTGACACTCTATAAAGCATGTAAACATGCACCTTGCTTGAATTTCTTCTGATTTTATCATCACCACTCAATTTCACTTGTTGAGTTTCGACATGACTTGATTAAGGCCTTTCTTGCTTCTTCAAGCAACTTATGCCCATGATGAAGACAAACACAAAAGAATTTGTTGATAGAACAAAAACAATTGAAACAACATAATAATTAAACAAAGTCATTACTATTTAAACAAACTAACTTCGAGGTTGAAAACTGACAAAGTGGTTTAATGCACAAGGGGAGTGGTTCAAGTCATTAACTAAGGCATTGAATGTTGGTTGGTGACTTTATGGTTTTTGTGCAGGGCCCAAGAATCTTGTGTAGGACGCACTTGGGCCATGGTCTCCTCTATTGTACCACAGCGCTCCTACGCTATGCTTAGGGTGAGGAGGCCCTGCTCAAAAACCAAATTTTTCCCAAAACTTTGAATTTTTCATCAGAGGTGCAAAAATTGAAAAATAAAATGAAAGGTTAAATAATAAATATAAAAACATGAACATTGTGTTGCCCCCTAATAAGCACTTGTTTAAAGTCATTAGCTCAACCTCTGTTTTGAGTAAAATCAAGGGGGTTTGTATGAATTCATCAAAACATCCTTCCCACCATCATTTGGCCTTTCTTTGTCATACTTTCTTTTTAATTCTAGGCTTATTTCATCAGGAGCTTCAATTTTGGATTAGTCATCCTCTTTATTTTTCATATGGTGAAAAGCTTGAAACAATTTAAAGTTGACCTCTTCATTTTTGTACCTTACTTTCATCCTTCCCTCATCCATGTCAATCATCATTCGGGCTGCTTTCATGAAGGGACGACCTAAAATTAGAAGTATGTATTTATCTTCATCACCACAAAATCAGTTGGGATTTAAATCTCTCGAGTTTAACCACAACATCTAGTACTATTCCACAACTGGTTTTGTGATTGATTTATCTGCTAGTTGCAAACATCGTTGTTGTAGGCTTCAAATCAAAGATTTACAATCTTTCTAATTGCATACAATGGAAGATGATTGATGCTTGAACCAATATCAATCAAAGCTTTATCAAAATTAATATTTTCAATAATAACTGGTAATGTAACGCTTCCAGGATCAGCATTGTTTTCTTCCTCCCTTTTCTCATTTTTTCTTCTTCTTGATTTTCTACTACAACTCTCTTTTCTTTGTCATTCTCCCCAACTTTTATTTCAACCATTCCTCTATTATTTGTTGTGATTGAATTGCAAGTCTCTTTTGGATTGGTTTGAGCGGTGGTGTCTTCATTGATAAGCAACTTCATTCCACTCCATCCATTTGAAACTAAGAAACATTTTAATATGTAATTCAAATAAAACATAATTACAATACAATTAATATGAAAACAGGGTAAATGTTCTCAAGAAATACAATTAATAAAACAGGGTAAATGTTCTCAAGAAATGACCTTGTGAATCCTTAATAATAGCATGTGTTAAAATAATGACTATTCCTCCACTATTTGCAGCATCATTGTAACTAGTGTCTTACCCGTGCGTTCGCACGGGTACCCGTCGTTTTCGCGCATTGTGATTGAGAAAAATAAAAGATATTAGTAAAAGATTAAGTTTTGGGTAAAATTGAAAAAGTTATAAAAATAGTAATATTTTATTTAACAAATTATAATGAAGGAAAAATTTTAAAATCGCAAATTCACGAATTATAATGAAGAAATATTCAATCAAATTATATAATTCAATTAGTGATAACTATTAGCCCAATCTCAAACTATCAGCTAAGGAGAATCGATTATTTTTTGCTAGCTAAGGAGAAAATTAATTATTTTGGCTCAATTATAACTACAAACTATCAGCCCAATCTCAAACTATCAGCTCTGTCTTGTAGGCCAATGAGAAACCACTACAATCTCCATTTATAATAATGATTCATTCAAAATGCATAATTAATAGAAAAATACTTTGACCAGTTACTTCAGGTTCCCGTTAATATTCATTATTTTGATAAGTAACTTCGTATTCCCGTTAATATTTCAAATTTCTTCACGTTAATTTTCAAAATTTTGATCAGTAACTTCATGTTCTTGTTAATATTCATTATTTTGATCAGTAACTCCTTGTTCCCGTTAATATTCATTATTTTGATCAATAAGTTCGTGTTCCCGTTAATATTCCAAATTCGTTTCCGTTAATATTCAAAAAATTATGAGTAACTTAATGTTCCTGTTAATATTCAATATTTTGTCAATAACTCCGTGTTCCCGTCAACATTTATTATTTTGATTAGTAACTTTGTGTTCCCGTTAATATTCAAAATTTGTTCCGGTTAATTTTTAAAATTTGGATAGTAACTTAATATTTTCGATAATATTCAAAATTTTGATCATTAACTTTGTGCTCCCATTAATATTTAATATTTTAATCAACAACTCCGTGCTCCCGTTAATATTCAATATTTTGATCAGTAACTCCGTGTTTCCACTAATATTCAATATTTTGATCAATAAACTTCATTTCCCATTAATATTCAATATTTTGACCAGTAACTTCATGTTCCCCTTAATATTTAATATTTTGATCAGTAACTTCGTGTTCTCGTTGATATTCAATATTTTGTTCAGTAACTTCATGTTCCCGTTAAAATTCAATATTTTGATCAATAACTTCAAGTTCCCATTAATATTCATTATTTTGATCACTAACTTCGTGTTTCTGTTAATGTTTCAAATTTGTTCCTGTTAATATTCAATAGTTTGATTAATAACGCCATGTTTCCGTTATTATTCAATATTTTTAGCAGTAACTCCATGTTCCCGTTAATATTATATACTTTGCTCTGTAATTTAATACTCACGTTAATATTCAATATTTTGATTACTAACTTCATGTTCTCGTTAATATTCAATATTTTGATTAATAACTTCATGTTCCCGTTAATATTCAATATAGTTTGATCAATAACTTTGTTTTCCCGTTAATATTCAATAGTTTGATCAATAACTTCGTGTTCTCGTTAATATTCAATATTTTGATCAGTAACTTTATGCTCTCGTTAACATGCCATTTTTTATCAGTAACTTCATGTTTCCGTTAATATTCAATACATTTAATATTTTGATCAGTAATTTAATATTATCTTTAATATTCAATATTTTGATTAGTAACTTCGTGTACCCATTAATATTAAAAAAAATTCTATTAATATTCAATATTTTGATTAATAACTACATGTTCCCGTTAATATTCAATTTTTTTATCAGTAACTTCATGTTTCTATTAATATTCAATATTTTGATGATATTTTTGAAACAAAAATAAATTAATTTTAACATTGTTTAAAAATATTTGATGATAATTAATTTTTTTTTATAATAACAAAAATCTTAAATTGACAAATTATAATGAAGAAATATTCTATCAAATTATATAATACAATTAATAATAAATATTTAATATAATTGATTAAACTCAATTTACAAATAAAATATATTATTCCATATTTAAAATATTTGAATCAATAGTTAATTACTCCTATATATAAATATTTTTGTTTTGGAATTATTTATAAAACTATTTAGGCTTAATTGCAACTTTAATCCTCCTATTTTGTCTTTTTCTTGATTTTGATCCCTCTATTTTAAAAATCACTATTTTAGTCCCTTTCTTAAGTTTTCTCTGCAATTTTCGTCCCTCTATTTTGTTTTTTTCTGCAAAATTAGTCCCTATTCCTGTCTCTTTTTCATTAAAAAACTCAAAAAGGGGAGCAAAATCGTGGTTTTAAAAATGGGGGACTAAAATCGAGAAAAAGACAAAATAGGGAGACCAAAGTTGCAATTAAGCCAACTATTTAAATCAATTGTAAACTTATTCTCGTTATTACATTTAATTAAATGTGTTAATATCAGTACCATATGTGCGTACCATATAATTACCCGTGTGTATCCGTAATATATTATTTTGTATTTGGATAGAATTGACCCATTAAAGTTTTAATGGTAATATTTCAATTATATTATATTATATATAGATAAATATATATATTGATTATTGATGAACTTGTTCAATTAAATTTTAAATTTTATAAATGACAAACAAATTGTATGATTAATAAAAAATATCATACAATTTTGATATTATTTATTCATATATTACTTATGTTTCATTCTATTACTACTTATTCATACATTACTTATGTTTCATTCTATTACTATTTATTCATACAATACTTATGTTTCATTCGATTACTTATGCTTATTAACACCCATAGTTATTTTTAAATATTTTTTTTAAAAAAAGTCAATAGATCTAATATATTTATTTTATTTAATAATCTCTAAAAAATTTCATTTATATATATATATATATATATATATATATATATATATATATATATATATATATATATATAACTTTCATATTTTATATTTTAAATAATTTAGTAGTATTAGTCAGAAATCTTATTAAAGTGAAAATAGAAAATAGTAATTAGTTTTTCTATACAGAGAATGACGATGGCACGTGTTGTATTTTAAATATTTTGAAAATATACTTTATTTTTATAATAATATCTATGAATTTTTTATCAAAAAACTCCATACAATATATAAAAGCAATGATATGCCTAAAACATTTTATTAAAATATGTATCTAATAATATTTATCCTTTTGTTAAATGAGAGGTTAAAAATCTTCTAACCATATGAAATTTGGTTTCAAAATTATGCTGATAAATTCATTATTTTGGAAAGTTTCTATTAAATAATTTTGAAGGAAATCAAGTGAGATAAATTATATTTATTAATTTTTAATGATAATATGATTCACTCAATTTTTGGTGATACAACATCAATATAATTGGAGTACTAAATATATTTGTAACGTATTTATTTTATACCAATATTTTAATGTATTGATTCTATATCAATTAAATTATTCCCAACGTACTGATTTTAAGGTATGGGTCGTTAAAAAAGCTTTTATATCTTACAAAGTTAGATAATTTTAGGTAAATCATACAAAAGTACAATATTTACTCAAAATTATATTATTTTTAGGTAAATCATACAATATTGTAAAAACAATATAATTTTGTAAGATATATAAGTACAATATTTTCTCAAATCTAATAATTTAAATATACATATGGTAAGTACTAAAAGAATAAGAAATAAAAAGTTGCAATCACATGCATTAAATCATAAATTAAAAGTTGCAATCAATCGATCAATGATTACTAAAGATAATTATGATATTTAACTTTTTTATAAGTAAATGATTTATGTCTTTTCATTCTAAACTTTTTATTTACCTAAAAAAATATACTGTTTTTTTCTTTATTCTTTGATTCTATTTTCTTATACATTTCAAAATTATGTATATGTTTTGAATTTGTAATATTTTATTATATTCTATATTTATTTTTTTTGTTCGACCTTAGAATAAATAAATATCAATAATATTTTATAAAACTAACTTTATAAATTATATATATATATATATATATATATATATATATTGATAAACTTAATTTTTTTAATTTGACCTAACTAAAATATTCTTTAGTTATATGAATTAATATACAATATTATGTTATTTATATATTATAATATCTATAATTTTTATAGCTACTAAGATTTAATATAAATATCACTCAAAGATAAAATCAATTAATCAATGAAATTTATTTATTAAAATTTGCAATAATATACCAATTATTTCCATATCAAGAAAATAGGTGTGCTGCTTCATTATTTCAACAAACCATTCTTTAAAATCACGTGTTAAAAATTGTAATCACATTAAATCAAAAAATTAAAAATAATAAATCAAAAGTTGCAATCAGATTAAATCAAAAATTAAAGTTGCAATCAAGTAAAATGATTATGATATTTAATTTTTTTATAGGTAAATGATTTATGTCTTTTCATTTTAAAACTTTTTATTTACCTAAACAAATATAATGTTGTTTTCTTTACTCTTTGATTCTATTTTCTTATAAATTTCAAAATTATGTACACATTTTTAATTTGTAATATTTTATCTTTATTTTTTGTTTTGTTCGACCTTATAATAAATAAATATCAATAATATTTTATAAAACTAACTTTGTATATATTGATAACCTTAATTTCTTAATTTGACCTAACTAAAATATTCTTTAGTTCTATGAATTAATATAAAATATTATCTTATTTACATATTATAATATCTACAATTTCTATAATTACTAAGATTTAATATAAATATCACTCAAACATAAAATCAATCAATTAAGATTTATTTATTAATATTTGCACTTAAAATATAAAAAATTAAAGTTCATTTTATGAATTAATATAAAATATCATGTTATTTACATAGTATAATATCTACATTTTTGACAAAACTTGCGCAAGCATAACCCAGTAATTTCAAGCAGATTCTCCATTGTATATTGACACCAGCCAACTTGATTTCTACTTCTACAGCTCAAACTTTCGGGACAGTCAAAGAAGAATATTTATTTCAAACGAATCGTATAGACGATGTTTTCTACTGTCTGTACCAGAAAAAAAATCCAAAACACATATTAGGACAATATTTAAATTGTTACTAAAAAATAGAAAATAGGGATTGGAAACAACCCATGTAAAAAACGAATCATATACTATGGAGTGACGCCAATTGGTACTTCAGAATGATACATTACAAATTCAACCTGTAAATAACATGAAACGCCAATTAGTACTTCAGAATGATACACTACAAATTCAACCTGCAAATAACATGAAAGATATTTTCTATCGAGAAAAGAAAGAAAAAAATGTTAAATTTCGGTTTGTCCATGAATAGTCGTGGGAATGGCTGTAATTGCAAAAATAGTATAAACCAAAATTTTTCACATGAATAGTCGTGGGAATGGCTGTAATTGCAAAAATAGTATAAACCAAAATTTTCCACGATTAGGTTTGATGAATATGATAGATATTGTGAAAGTATGATGGTTATATATATTAATGATAAAAGTGTTTTGGAACGTGGAAGGTGGAGGGCTTGGAAGGCAGAAGTATTATATGAGGTCATTAGTGCTGTAAGCAGTTGTGAATGTGAATGACCAGAGAAAGTAAATAATTTGTAACTGCGAGATCATGAGAGGTTGGAGGTTTAAAGTTCAATCCTTCAATGGGAAAGGAATGATGTGAAATTTTGTGAGAAGAGAGGCTGATATGGCATAGCTAAGAGATGAGAAAATGATAGACTTTTCTTATATGATAGATAACATTGCCACTACATATGTTTCCTATAGACTACAGTACATAAAAAAACATAAAGGATTATCAATGGTACAATTATTATTTAAAAAAACTGCAAATTAAATAGGATGATAATTAGTTGAAAGTAATAATAATTTCAAATAAAAAATGACTAACATGTCCATGATAAACTCTTTTTAATTATTTTTAAATGGGCATTTATTATGAGACGGAGGGAGTAGTTTTTAAATGGACATTATGAGAACTATGGTATATATTAGAATTATTATTATTATAGTAGATACGATGTAACTCTCTTATACCACCTATCTCATGTCATTAATGAGACTATCAAATTGAGGGACCATGAAAATTCCAAAAGAGATAAAGCTTAGGGAAAAAATTGATTTTTAAAATGGAGGAATTAAAAGTTAAAAAAAAATTAAACTAGAGAAAAAATTGTATTTAAACCAATATACAAAGTGTAACAATATTAAAGATAAAAAAATATATAATTAAATATCCAATAGAATAATAACAAAAATCATTTATAAAAAATACAAATAGTTAAAAATGCATAATTTATCCATATTTTTTATGGACAGCCTAGTCCTCCCCACAAAACAAACAATGTAAGTGTGAGATATTTTGTTTTTGTTTGAATTGAAAGGTGAATTGCTCCAACATTGCCTTTCATGCTAGCATCACTGCGTTTGAAACGAATCATAAAAATTACTTCAAATCCACACTCACACAAATCAACCCTCTCTCCCAAACTTCTTCACTCAACAACACTTGAACAACCCACAGAGCCTCTCACAAGAACCCAGCTCAAAACCCTTGTTCTCACCAACTACACCAATGCCAACTTCACCAACCTCATCCAAAACGTCGTCGCTTCACCCCCCGTCCTTTTCACCGCCTCCCATAACATCTCCACCACCGCACCCTTTCACCCCGACCGCTTCTTCAACCTCCATTCCTTGGCTCAAGAGCTTCGCCTTAACCGGTTCGATGTCGCCGCGTGCTGCGTTTCACTCAAATCCTCGGGTTCTCCCTTGGTTTTGCCCAATTTGAAACTCAAGGTGGTGATTGAGGCCGTTAGGATGGTGTTGGAAGCTGTGTACGATGAACGGTTTGTCACGTTTTGCTACGGTGGACGCGTTGGTTTGGGAAGACACACTGCTATAAGGTACTTGAAAAATAGTGTTGAAAATCCTACTTGGTGGTTTACTGTTAGGTTTAAGCCTCACAAATTTGAACGTGCTCATGTTGATAAGTTGTGTTTTTTCATTCAACGTAAAGTGAAAGACTGTGATTTTGTTGATTTGATTAAGAAGTTTTTTGAGTGTAAGGTTTTGGTCATTGAATTGGGTGGGAATTCTCTTGGAAAGGGGTTTCCTCAGGAATGTGGGCTGTGTTCAGTTTTGATAAATATTTACTTTGATGGATTTGATAAAGAGATTCAAGAGACACGGCTTAGGGAAAATCGAGAGAGTCGTGAATTGGATCCGAAGATGGTTGATTCTGGTTTGGGATCTGATGTGTTTTACAAGCCAGTTAAGGTGTATGCTGTTAGGTATTTGGATGAGATTCTGATTGCTACTTCTGGGGGTTCGAAGTTGATGGCTATGGACTTGAAGATGAGAGTTGTGAAAAGTTTGGAGCTTGGTTTAAGTTTGCGTGTTGATAAATTGAACACGGCGATTCATAGTGCTGTGTCAGAGAAGATTGAGTTTCTTGGGATGGAATTGCAGGCTGTTCCGCTGTCGGTTTTACGCCCGCCTATGTCAGAGAAAGCGATCCGGGCACACAAGAAGTACCTTAGACAAAAGGAAGTTAGAGCTCTTGAGTTCCGGAATGCTAGAGCAAGGAATAGGAGGATGTTAGGGTTGAAGATATTTAATCATGTTTATAAGAAGATGAAGCAAAGTGATGGGTTTAAGTTTGACTTTAGTATTGAAAAAGAAGTCCGGGAGATTTTTAAATCTTGGGCAGATGAAGTAGCGCAAGAGTTCTTGGGGAGTGTGGATGAGTGTCAGGAATGGCATCGGAGTTTAACGGCCGGTGATTTCCTTTCCTTGAGACACATTAGAAATCAGTTACCTCCTGAGCTTGTTGATGCTTATGATAACTTCCAAGAACAGGTAGATAAACATTTGAATCCTGTAAAACTCAGGAAAGTAATTGAGGACAAAGAAAGAAGAGAAACGCAAAAGGAAGAACAAAAATATTCAAAGGGAACGGTTGAGGATTTGACTAGGTTTTGTACGAAAGTCGACGCACCAGTATTACTCGTAAGAAAAGCTGTTAGGTTGGTTGCGTTTACGAATCATATGGGCCGTCCAAGGCCTATTGAATTCCTTCTCGCTCTTGAGGATGCTGATATTATCAAGTGGTATGCTGGCATAGCAAGAAGGTGGCTTGACTTCTATTGCTGTTGCCACAACTTCAAGGTGGTCAAAACTATCGTAAGTTATCATCTGAGGTTCTCTTGCATCTTGACATTAGCAGAGAAGCACGAGTCCACTAAGCGCGAAGCTATAAAGCATTTTAGCAAAGATTTGAAAGTCTATGATATGAATGGAAATGATGAAGTGAATTTTCCCACAGAAAGGGAGGTTAAGATGATGGGAGATAGAAATCTTTCGGATCCAAAACCTGTAGACGGGGTTCTATCATTGGCTATAGTAAGGCTGGCATCTGATGAGCCTCCAACACGTTGTATTGCCCATTTCTGTGACAAGACAACAACAGTATTTTATCGGGTCCGATTGCTACAAAACAGTTTGAATGTGAACCCATTGGAGAATGAAAAATGGGTGCAAGGGATGGGCGTAATTCATGAAAGCCTGAACCAAAAGTGCTTCCCTCTCTGTACAGATCATGTACATGATTTGTACTTGGGGAGAATTACTCTTCAAGACATTGACTGTACCTCTTGTGTGGATGTGGACTGACTGCCAATTGCTGCAGCTAACTCTTTTTTTTTTCTACTTAGATTCACAGCAATGGAGTGGGTCAATCCTAAACAATTATCATATTCATTTTTTTCTGATAGAATGTGCTATTTGAGTAATAGTTGCAACTAATTCCAATTTTGTCAATCATCGGTAGCAGAAAAGTTAGGCAGTCTCCATATTTGCCAAGTTATTTTTTTTCATGTTTTATTTTTCCTGTCATGGACTAGTACACCATCCCCTTGCACAAAAATTTTAGATGGGAAAAAAGCTATTGCAAAAATCTATTCAAATTTCAAGCTCTTTGTTTATTGTTTAATAATGAACTATCAATTGAATACTGCCTTTGATCTGGCTGCATGTGCCTTATCCTGAAGCTTGCTTTTGTTTCGCCATGTGAGTTTTGTTAGATCATAATGACAGTCGGGTCTTAGAAACACAGCATGTTCTCTTTAATCTGCAACGTGATAGTGATGGGAAGAGATAAATTAATAGGTCTAATTATTTCAATTCGAGAAGGAATATGTGTCCATAGAAAGAGAGAAAGACTAGAATTCTGTTGTGAATAATTTTTTTCATTCTTGTTTACATACTAGTAATATATATAGATAAATATTCAAACACAACTGCTTCTTGCTTCTTAATAATTAAGAGTCGGAGTAGTTTCTTAATTCATTCTTAACTCTCTAAAACTACTAATAACTAACTATATATCTAAATGCATAATAATAATTTATATTATATATTATATATAAAATATAAATTTAATAATTTATTTTATATATGTATCAGATAGCCTACAGTAACAATTTCTATAAGATGTTAAATTTACAATTAGCTTTCCAAAGTTGAGACCCATTCTTAAGAGTGAAGTTGTTTCTGAATCCTACTATCTCTATTTAATTATCCATTTTCAAGTGACATGCTTTTGTAGTTTGACAAGGACATTAATAAATCATGGATAAAAAAAATATTATACCAATCAAAGTCTCAAATTTAAAATAAATGAATTAAGAGTTCATTAAAAAATCTCTTAAACCAATTGTATGTTCTGTTCTGATACCACTATTAAAAATTACTTTAATAATTTATCAATCAAGGCATTATCAATACATAGATTAAAAACATAATCATACATTAGTTAAAAATTACTTTAATAATTTTTCAATGAAGGCATTATCAATACATAGATTAAAAACATAATTATACATTAGTGCGGAAACAAATAAACACAAGAGCATATATATATATATATATATATATATATATATATATATATATATATATATATATATATATATATATATATATATATATATATATATATATATATATATATATATATAAAGTAGGATGTGTGATATGTGGATTTATAAAAGATTATAGGAATACTTTGATGGATCCAAATCAAAAGGGCTCTAGACGGTGACGAAAATAATCCTGAATCGTAGCGAAAGATGGATGAATGACAAGCACCCATTATCTTGTGGTTGTTTTTTAACTTGGACTCCTTATGCCATATTGGGGACCATAACATATATATTGTGTAATGACCAATTAAGATTCTCATTATTTTGAATTGGGTTATTCGGACATCCACTCATATTGAGCTCACATCAATTGATTAAATATATAATTAATCATCCAATTAAAAATTTAATTAATCGTGTTATTAATTTGATCACTAATAAGTTAATGCTTATAATTGATAAATAGATGTACTTGTAGTGAGTACAATATGAGTTATCATGCCTGCGATTAAGTGCACAAGAAGGTTTTGTATTGTCTAATATGTAAAAGAGTGAATCATTTACCCAAGTGTCTAACTAGGATATTTATAGGCTCAGTTACTTGATTCAGAAGTTGATGTGAAAACCGATTTTGGTGCCTATGAACCCGATCACGCGCCCCCTGGCTTTGACTTCATAATAGGGGAGTCATTCCTCATAATAGAAAATTTTGTTAACCTATGGGACTTGGTTTGACTTCACTTATTTCCCTAACACATGGCTTGACACATTTTTCATGAGATATAATATAGGAGAATTAGGCAGTTATGGATCACATGCTCGCCACCTGACCCTGTCCTATCATGTTGAAGTACCTTCCGTGTTATTTACGGGCTACAAGGTTGATGAGCCGGGCTCTTTGGGGCCTAAGGAAGTAATTATAGTCCACATTGTCTTAAGCATGGGAACTAGAAAGGTGATGTGGTTAAGATAAGACATCTCAGTCCGCAATCCTTCAAGCACAAGACCTAGAAGGGAAGTGTGACTTCAGTAAGACATCTAAGCCTACAATCCTTCAAGAACGAGGTCTAGAAGGGAAATATGGTTTAAGCATGGTTTCTTGTGCAATAGAACGATTCTTATTTTTTGTGGCGTGATGTTCCACAGTATTGAGGTCGCGACTCAGACTGGAGTAAGTGTTGGATTTTGGAATGAGTGGTGCATATAATTCTATGTAATGATGAAACTCTCTTGGGAAGAACCATATGATCTAAACAGTTAATCTAATTGTATGCTCGCTATAAGAACCATTGATGTCATGTCGTTGTAATGATGTCTACAATCTTATTGACTGCATGATGGTGGCCCGACTCCATCTATGGGGAAAATCAAAACCTTTAAATATTGGATTCACGGTATTTCTTCTTCATTGTTTCCTTTTGTACATTATTTCTTATTGTTCTAAGAATTTCATTTCTTCCTACAAGTTCATCTTCAACTTTTATTCAAGAAAATCACAAGTATTGAGTTATATCTTCCTCGCCACTCTTTCTTTTTAATGGAAAACCATTGGAGAGTGAAGTAGGCTTAGCGAGGACGATAGCTGAACCACTATAAATCTGGCGTATACTTCTCTCTCTCTCTCTCTCTCTCCCTTTATCTCTCCATCTCTCTCTCTATATATATATTACATGTTAGGTTGCTTTTATCGCTTTCCTTCCTAAAATTGCATGCCATTAGTTTTTTTTTTGCCTTGGTAGCGATTTTTTTGATTAAGTGTAGGTTTTGTTAGAATCGACACTTCGATTTAATCTTGTTGATTAAAATTGAAAATTGTGGTGTTAGAATTCATATCGTCTTGTTTTTTTTGTACAAAATACACATCTTGTGTATTGTTGATATAAATTTAATACTTTGCTTGATTGTTCATTTTGGTTAACTATGTGATTTGATCTTGGTTATATTGTATACTGATTAAGATGTTTTGTGTATATATTGTTCGATAAGCATAATCACTTTATATGCACTTTGTTTCCATCGCACAAAATATTTTGTTTTTCAAAACCTGATAAAACTTTTCAAAACAATTTTTAACTCATTAATTTTATTTGAGAGGTCTATTCATCCTCCTTTAGATCATTGCATTCACGTATTCTCGTCCAACAAAGTGCTTATATATTTTACGTATTTTTTCCACTTATCACTTAGAATTATTATTCGACTATTAACCTAAACCAACTTTATTTATTTATTTTATTATTTGTTTAATTTCTTACATATGAGAAATAAGTCATTATAAGAGAAATGTGAAGTTACCTTGTCTTCTTTGTGATTTTCTATGAGACCGATGTTTGCATCTTCCTCATTTGAGGATTCCATGTTATTATCATCTCTGACGACGTAGGTTATCTCACGTATTCCTTCATGGGTAGCGTGAAGGGTATCCACATTTCTTTTGCAGTCTTTGTGAAAAACACACAAAAACTCATAAAGACCAAGAGCGATAGTGATAATAGTTTTAGCTTTCAAATTATATTGTACTTTTTCTTATTCTTCTTTTGTCCAATCACCCCCATCTCTGTTTACCATAAAACCATTATCTTGATGCGGTGTAAAAAAATCATTTTCATAGCTTTCCAAATATCATAATTTATCTCCTTTATGAAGACTTTTGTCTTCTCTTTCTACAAAGAATACACTTCTCCATTGAAGGATTATGGTTTGTGTTAGTGAACCATGTGAAGTCATTCATACTCCTGGGATGATTAGTCTTATAATAGGAGTTAGACTTGGATGTCACCTATTTACCAAGTGACTTCAAACATGAGAGATATGGGGGATGGGTTGAATTGTCATATTCAAAATTTATGATATATTTATAAAATCTTTTTACTTTTTTAAACGTTTATGAAAGAGGTTATGAATAAGATACAAGAACGAAGGAGATGAAGAGAGAAACACATCAGAAATAAAATAATTAACATATATTAAAGAGAAGAGAGTTTAGAGGGAGTCTGCAAGAGATTTATACAGGTTCGACCTAATCACTTGGCCTTCTACTGTCCCCAAGAGTTTTCTCTTGAGAGTTCCACTAAAATTGGATTTGAGCTTTTGTAGGATCAGGCCACGAACCTTCAACAAACAAAGAGAGCTTTTAACACAGGGTCAGCTCAATAACCTTCACCTAAACTTTTTTTCAAGTATAACTTGCAACCTTTAAGTCTTATACAAATTACAATTATCAAGAGAATCTCATTCTTGAATAAAGCTAATAAGACATAACACCGATTACAACAAATCTCTCACAATGGATTTTTGATCTTTCGATACTACAATAATTTTCGTGAAAAGAAAAAATGAAAACATAGAGAGTATAAGAGAAATAAAAGGTTTTCAAATTAGAATTTCAGTGCAAAATGAAATGAGAAGAAACTCATCATATAATTATAAACGTGTAATATAATTATACAAACGTATCGAATATTGTCTAACTCATCAAAAAATTCTATCACAACAAACTAACTCTTCAAACGCATCGAAAGAGCATCCAAACACCAGCCACACACGAACATAGCTCAAAAAACTGAATCAAAACAACCAACTCGCCCCTTCTTCACTGAGCGAAGGCTCGCTAAGCGAGAACACGCAGTCCTGCAAAACAAGAAACACAATTTTCACCATGGAGGCTCCATCAAAGCTTCGATTTTGACCCCCAACCACCCAAATCAAATAGAAAACAACAAATACCTATTATACCATGATTAAAACATCACATATGCACTAATTAGCATTCAATTTCATCATTTAATCATGAATTTAAGGTTATGCTCATTAGATCAAAATACATCAATGGCAACAACAACATTCATACTCATATGAATACAAGATGTATAATTTTCAGTAATACTCAAAACACGAAATTACACTTCAATTGCAGCACTTATCATATAACATTCATACTTTTTCATCAAAAACTCATAAACATCATCAATGGTGAAAAGTGATGAAAAACATAGAGGAATGTGAGGATCACTCTCTACCCGTCATGCAATTGACACATATATTCAAGTAACTCCCCCTTAACTTAATTTCCAACCGCAAGTTCCCAACTTTTGTTATGACTTCTTCTTCCTAAAACTCTTATTAGGGTTCCTAGCCACTTGTCTCTTTTTCCACTCTTCTAAAATTCTAAATATCATATAAAATTTTTGATCTGTCACATTAGCTATATAATTGACCTAATTATATATATTTTATATAATTTTCAACTTTCCCTTAACTTTTGAGCTCTTACTCCTTACCACACTAATTTCACTCCTATTTTATTATTTTAATTAAATAAAATTTACTAACTCCCAATAAAACCCAACGAAATACCACATAATTCACATAAATTCTGTAATGCATTTTAATCACCCAAATAATTAAATTAATCGAAATCGGGGCTTATAACTCACCCCCTCAATTAATGGACTTACACAAATAAAAGGAGGGACTTGTCTCCCATTAATAAGATTGCCTTCAACTGAGACACCTGTCTCCCATACGAAAGTTTCATGCCCCATACATACCATGGGATAGAGCTCGAAGGAAGCCTTAAAATACTCTTCTCTTTACAAGCCCTCGTGCTTGAGAGATTGTGTATTGTTATATTTGTGATATGTACTAAATAGGGGCGACTATGAGATCTCTGCCTAGCATGGCATCTCTGGGGCGACATCTTTATAAAACATGGGCCTCGCCTTTAGGACAGGTGACATGTGTAGTATCGTTACCTTCCCATTAGTCATATGAGAAGGAGTCACACCACAACTCCCTAGAAAGTAGGTAATCAAGAAATCCCTTAGTCAAAGGGGAGCGGTTACGGCCTTGAAGGGTTTCTAAACCATAGGCCCAAAGAGCCCCATATATATATTTCTCTCTTGATGGAAGAAAGGACATGCCATAACTTACACGCTCATACCTAAGCACTACATTGATATACAAAGACTCTCATCTCACGCGAATATGTCTTCTAAAACCATCATAAAACCATCATACGAGGCTTATCGCCGCTGCGGACAAACCATAAGCACCGTAAATTGTTATGAATCTACGAAAGCCTTTAACTACTACTCCTAAGGATGTCAACTTGCCTCCGTTAGCAGGGATTCCCCGTTTGGGGCCCCAAAGACGAGGAATTTTCTCCCGCGGGGACGGGGATGAGGAACAAAGTATCCCTAAAGGACTTCAAGGATGGGGATGGCGTAAATATCCCTCGCCCCGTGGAGTCTCCGCCCCGCCTAAAATAGCATAATGTCCTTAATTTGTATATATAATTTTAAATTATTATGTAAGTTTATTTGTCATTTCATATAATTAATCTTATACACAAATTTAAAATATATATGCATTGATAGTAAGAGAGTGAGATCTAAATGATTATTTCAAGTTTTTTTTAAGTGTGAAATTTTGGTGGTCATGACACTCAATATTATAGATTAAATATTGTTAAAACGATATATTTATCATAAAGGAATAATTTCTAAATTTCTCCTGGTTAGTTTTTGAAGTTTTTAATGTTAATTTGGTTTAAAATAAAAAATAAAAAATCATGTCTATGGATCTCTACATGAATCTTGGGGATCCGCGGGAAGAGGGATGGAGACAAAATCTCCCTATAATGGAGATCCGAAGCGAAAATGTGGAATAAATTCGAGGGCGGAGATTATGATGGGAATGTATCCCTGCCTCGCTCCACCACATTAACATCCCTAACTATCCCAAACCCTTATAGAGACACCATTCACACACGCACTTTTAATATTGATAGATAGATTGTTGTTTTTTTTTATTATACCCATTGGTATAAACAAAGAAAAAATTATTGAATTGTTATAAATTTATTTAATAAGGTAAATATTACGCACAATATAGTAATTTATTTATATATTATATTAACTGACAAATTTGAATTAATCTATAATAAAATTAATAAATTAATAATTACTTATAATATCTATAATATATATATATATATATATATATATATATATATATATATATATATATATATATCAAATTAACTAATAAGTACTATAATTAAGTTAGTATAAGAAATAAGGCAATAAACGGTAAGAATAGCCTTAATTCATTAACAGAAATATATCCAATGTACAATGTGGACATTAATACAGAGGAAGTCCACGTGTGTCTCGGCGCCAACCGTCATTACTCGGATTAATATATCCATATAATAAATTGACTTAATGGAAGGTTTCATTTCAGAAAAACAATTAAGAAAATTGAATAAAAAAAAGAAGTGAGATTTCATTTCACCGATCTGAAAAACCTATTAGCACAGTTCGAAGCTCTGTTTCAGTCTCATTCATCAATCATCACACATGCAGTTGAAGCAGTGAAGAACTAATAAGCATGGCGGGTTTTGCTATTGGTTCCGCCTTTGATTCTAAATCTGGCCAAATCATAATGGCTGCTTTACTCTTGATGATTGTTTCGTTTTATGCCGGAACCCTTTTTGGCAACAATGCTCCCCTTATCTCCAACCTTCCATCATCTTCATCCAGCACTCTCTCTTCGTCTAATGGTAACAACCTCGCTACAATCTCTCATTGAAATTTCAGATTTCTGCTTTGTTACTGATACAGAAATATTTTCAATTCTTGTAGGAAGTTTCGGATTTACTAACAAAGTTGCCCTCACTTACCGCAAAACTCCGCTGGTAGTTCCTGAGACTGGGGTTAGTGTATGCCCGGTGAGGTTTAATGAGTATATTCCCTGCCACGATGTTTCTTATATCGCCACATTGATGCCTGATCTTGATGTTTCTAGAAAACAAGAGTTGGAGAGACACTGTCCTCCGCTTGAAAACCGCTTGTTTTGCTTGGTTCCACCACCGAAGAATTATAAAATTCCTATCAATTGGCCTCTTAGCAGGGATTATGTTTGGCGGAGTAATGTTAATCATACACATCTTGCTGATGTCAAAGGAGGCCAAAATTGGGTCCATCCAAAGGATCAGCTTTGGTGGTTTCCAGGTGGTGGCACGCATTTCAAGAACGGAGCATCCGAGTACATAGAGCGGTAGGTATCTTCTCTTCGGTCATTTATGTCTCTTCTTTTGTTTGTTTTTATTTCCCATCCTTTAAGCATGAGAATAACAAACATTGAGAAAATCATAAACAAGGTAGTTAGTAGTGTGAGAGCTCTCATAACAAACATTGAGAAAATCATAAACAAGGTAGTTAGTAGTGTGAGAGCTAGTATTGGAACATTTAGTAATACGGGGGCCACACATAAGTTTGATGAAGCCTCCAATATTATTGATATTGATATTGGACTTTAAAGGCTTGAATACAATTACACACACGCTTGTCTATTTATAGGTGCTTGAGGATGTTTCTAGAGTAGAACTATCTAGGCTTTTGTTTGTCTTTTCTACATTACATAGAATTTTCTAGGCTATAAGTTAATCTAAGATTTATTGGAATAATCTAAAAATATATAAGAACTTTATACTATTCTAGTTTTCTCTAAACATTGTCATTTATCTTTGCTAGAATATTCTAGAAATGGCATCAATTTCAACACTCCTCCTTGATGCATATTTCAGTAACTCCAAGTGTAGTCCATAGTTGTTCAAATGTGAATTTCTGAAACTATCTCCTCATGCATTGATACTTTTATGTAATATACTTTATTTTGAAAAGCATTATCTCCACCATGATTCAATTTTGTCACAATGATTGTTATTAAACTCTTTCTCCTCATTGTTGAAAGCTTTTGACGAGAATTATTCCCGCTCCTTAGTTGCGCTTGTGATCTTCCTTGTTTGTCTTGTTAAAGACTTCTAACAAGGACCACTTTTATTGTCTAGTTGCATGTGAATCTCCTTGTCGATCTTATTGAATAATTTTGACAGGGATAACTCTTGCTTCTTAGTTCCTTATGAGTCTCCTTGTCGTTCTTGTAGAAGAATTTTGACAAAGACTCATTCTTGCTCTAGTAGTTGCATTTGTCTTCTTAGGCTTGTATTCAAGTTGAGCCAGAGAGGTCACAGGTCTCAAATCGCCCGTGCTTGTACTCTATCAGAACTCGAGCCTTATTTGCCATAGGTTTACGACATTAGTTGGACTTGAAAATTAGAGGGTCAACTTGTTAGGCTACATGAACTCCTCTCTCATTTTTAGTTTTGGGTTTGAGCTCAAACAGAGTCGGGCCGTTTGCCTACTTGTACTCCTTTGTGTTTGAGTCAGAGAACTCATTTTTTAGTTTTAATCAAATAGTTGGTGACAAGAAGAAATAGTTTGTTACGTGGTCCAGTGAATTACCGGACCTAGCTCGGATACCATTGTTAGTATTTGAGGTAGTAGTGATAGTAAAAAGCCGAACCTAGCTCGGATACCATTGTTAGTATTTGAGGTAGTAGTGATAGTAAAAAGTTTAGTTGGATAGTGTAAAAAGCTCTGGTTGATAGTGGAAAGATAATAGCAACTTAGCAAGTAGTGTGAAAGCTAGTATTTGAGCATTTAGTAACACGAGACAAGAGGCAACACATAAGTAATTAACTTATTGTAGGAGGTGAATATTAGTATGATGAAGCCTCCAATATTATTGATATTGGATCTTAAAGGCTTGAATATAGTTACACATATGCTTGTCTATTTATAGGTGCTTGAGGATGTTTCTAGAGTAGAACTATCTAGGCCTTTGTTTGTCTTTTCTATATTACATAAAATTTTCTATGCTATAAGTTAATCTAAGATTTATTGGAACAATCTAGAAACATATAGGAACTTTAGATTATTCTAATTTTCTCTAAACATTGTCATTTATCTTCGCTAGAATGTTCTAGAAATGTGCATCAATTTCAACACCAAGGAACAACTTTAAAAAACTTGAAACAAATAATTCAAAAAAAATAAAAAATAAAAACTTGAAACAAATAAGGATTCTTGCATTTTCAGTGTCACATTCTCGAGAACTATTTCAATCTTGAAAACAAACACACCTTAATATAGTATTAGTAGCTCTAGGTTTTCAATCTAGGGTTTAAAAGTTAGCACTCTAGCCATCACACAACCTTCTTCATGGCCGGGAACCAAAATCAATGAAAGCAAGCTCTTGCAGATTTGGCCGTTAACAATGAACATCCCCTACCATCGCGCGGCGGAAGCCTTAGAAACGGGAGCAGTAACAAGCCTTGGTGTGATCATTGCTATCATGCATGACACATAAGGGAGACATGCTGGAAAGTCAATGGAAAGCCTCCGAATTGAAAGAAGAAAGGTGGTCATGACTAATGAGAGTTGTGCGCTCCAAGCTAGTAATTCTAATCAAGGGAAGGAGTCATCCTCAATTCCGTACTCATTGTGTTTTTTAAGCATTTGAACTCGTGGCAAATGATTGACAGTGTTAAGGAGAGTGTAAGACTCTACTACTTTAATCTTGATTCTGAATCACAACTACCTACTAAACAAATAAGTTCTCATTTAAGTCTTTTTTTCTTTGAATAATGATGACAACATTATGTTATGGCATTTACGAAAATAATGAACTAATTGAAATGCCACTAAATGACGAGTCATCCCAAGAAGATAGACTTAAAGTGAGAAACAATATTTGGAAAGGAAAGATCTGTGAGAAAGAACCATAAAAGAGATGACAAGTCGACATCATAACACTGCCATGAATCTGAACTGTGGATGATCAACCTCGTCAGAAAAAGAAAGGTAAATCTATTTCTGGGTTTGAGAGTCATCTTATGTTTTCTGATATTAATGACCCCATAGCTATTAGAAAACCTGTATGGTCTGGCACTAAATATCCTAAATCTAATTTTATTTCATACTCAAACTTGTCTCCACTCTTTTTTGCTTTCTCTTCACAATTGCCTAGTGTAGAAATTTCACAAAAAATAAAAGATGCTCTAGAAGTTTCGAAATGGAGGGAAGATGGAAGCTCTTGAAAAGAACAAAATTTGGAGTGTCATAACTTTTCCAAATGGTAAGAGAATTGTGGGATGTAAATGGGTGTGTACTGTGAAATATAATTCAAATGAGTCAATTGAAAGGTATAAAGCTCGATTGGTTGCCAAGGGTTTCACTCAAACCTATGGCATAGACTACTCAGAAACATCTGCTCCTGCTGCAAAATTGAACACTATTAGAATACTCCAATCTCTTGCTGTAAACCTGGATTAGACTTTACTTCATTTGAATGTTAAAAATGTTTTTCTCAATGGCGATCTAGATGAAGAGGTGTATATGGATGTTCCTCATCGATTTGAAGACAAATTTGGCTCGAATGTGTGCAAGTTAGAAAAGTCCTTGTTTGGATTAAAATAGTCTCCCAGAGCTTGGTTTGAAAAATTCACACACTCCATGAAAAAACAGGGTGTACTCAAGGCCAAGCTGACCACACCTTGTTCACAAAGTTCTCTCACGATGAAGAATCTCTATACTCATTGTGTATGCTGATGATATTGTCCTTACTGTAGTAGATGGTATAACTTAAATGACAAGAATAAAAGAGAAACTGGTTGATGACTTTGAAATTATGGACTTAGGGTCCTTGAGATACTTTCTAGGTATGGAGGTTGTAAGATTCTTTCAAGACATCCTAAATCTCTTGAAAGAAATAGAGATGAGCAGTTGTCGACCAACGGATACTCCCCTGGATCCTAATGCAAAGTCTTGGGAAAAAGGGGATGTTCCTGTCAATACTGAAAGATATCAAAGATTGGTTGGTAAACTGATTTGTCTATCACATACAAGATCTGACTTGCCTTCTCAGTAAGTGTAGTAAGTCAGTTTATGCATTCTCCTTTAGAGAAACATCTTGAGGCAGTTTACTTGATCTTGAGTTGTCTGAACTCTGAAGGCAAATTGAAAAGGGATTATTTTTTAAGAAGACTAGCGAAAGGGGCGTCTCTATATTCACTGACGTTGATTGGACTAGAAGGTCTATCTCGATGTATTGTACCTATGTATGGGATAATCTTGTGAAATGGAGGAGCAAGAAACAGAGAATCGTAGCAAGTAGTGCAGAAGACGAGTTTGTTAGGGACTATGGATTCAAAGAGTTTATGAAGAACTCAACAAAAATTGAACTACCCTTGATTTAATTGGAAGTTATGCGCATAGTAGACTGAAACTCTGGGAGCCAGTGAAACCACGAGGATGTGTTCGTTTTGAAAATGATGCATCAGAAGTCAACTTAATCAAAGAAAAGTTGTGGTTGCGACTTTGGAACGAGTCTTTATGCTCCCAGTCCCAGGCTTATTGTTGGACTTTATGCGCACAGTAGACTGAAATTCTGGGAGCCAGTGGAACCACAAGGATGTGTTCATTTTGAAAATGGTGCATCAGGACTCAACATAATCAAAGAAAAGTTGTGGTTGGGACTTTGGACTGAGTCCTTATGCTCTTAGGCTAACTATTGAACTTTGGACTTCAATATGAAAATCATAGCAAAAAATTAGTTTATTATATGTAGATTGCTACCTATTTTCAGGCCATAGCTTTGTTGCAATATGTAGTGAGCAAATTGATACTTTTAGCTAAGACACTCACACACACATGGGAGTGGGAGAGAGGAGAGGAGAAGCCAATCTTGATAATATAATCTTACATCAATAGTCAATATCGGTTTCAAATTTACTTGAAAGTTTTGAAGTAAAATGAATTTCTACCTACCTTGTTATTGTTTTTGCTTGGTGCTATGAACTAACTTGAGCATGGAATGCTCTTGTATATTGTGTGAGTAATGCAAGATGCAATTGTTAGTCTTTTGATAGCTTTACAAATGCAGGATTGGAAATATGATTACAAATGAGACCGGCGATCTACGTTCTGCGGGCATAGTTCAAGTTCTGGATCTTGGCTGTGGTGTGGCCAGTTTTTCAGCTTATCTTCTTCCCTTGGATATACGAACTATGTCCTTTGCACCCAAGGATGGTCACGAAAATCAGATTCAATTTGCATTAGAGCGAGGAATTGGTGCAATGATTTCTGCCATGTCCACAAAACAACTACCATTTCCTTCAGAGTCATTTGAAATGATTCACTGTTCAAGATGCCGTATAGACTTCCATGAAAATGGTAATTGGATGTCCTTATGATGTTTAATTAGTTCCAGTTTTACCATAGTAATAGATTCTAATTACATCGATCTCAAGTCAACTAATGCATTGCTACATGTTATAAGTCTCTCTTGATTTCCAAAGTCATGTTTGAAATATGTTCTTCACTATGTCTTGATCTTAATTGATTTCTTTAGGTCACCATTCTACATTATGACATAAATTTAGTTGATGACGGATGAGTAGCATTTTAACACGTGTTTACTCTGGTTTGTGCAAAATACTATTTGTTGTTATTGTTCCTTGTTCGAGAAGTATATTTTTTATATATGATACTTTCGAAAAAGCTGGTCATTTTATAAAAATATGTGTTTAAAACTCATTAAACTAACTCCCTAAACTTACCAAATCATGCAGTGTACTATGAAATTAATTTTTGTTTTGTATTGAGCTAAAGGAGTAGAATTGTTATGTTTTGAACCATTCTATCTTATCAAACTTTGTTGAAGTATTTCATCTTATTGTAGTTTGAATTGTATAGCTTAGAGGTTTTCTTTTTCCTCATAGTTATCATCATCATCATTTGTGTTTTTATCGAATGACCTGGTAGAATAGGTTCAAAAGGCTGCTATGAACACTGATGGGTGAAGATCCAGTTGGACTCATTTACTATTTCTATTATAGGCTCAATCTGGAAAACTAGTAGAATTGCTGCAATCTATATATGTCAAAGCTACCGTTGTTGGCGGATTTACATAGTTGGATATGCTTTAATCTTTGTTACTAATTTATTTTGTTATACTCAGATGGGATTTTGATGAAGGAATTGAATCGCCTTCTTCGCTCGAATGGTTATTTTGTTTATTCAGCACCACCAGCTTACAGGAAAGATAAAGATTTTCCTGTCATTTGGGATAAGTTGATGAACTTAACAACAGCAATGTGCTGGAGACTCATTGCCCGTAAAGTTCAGACTGCAATATGGATTAAAGAAAATAGTCAGCCCTCCTGTCTTATGAAAAATGCAGAACAAAAAGTTATAGATGTCTGTGACGTGGATGACGAATCTAAACCTTCATGGAATATCCCACTTAAGAACTGTATACAAGTCAGAAATTCTAATACAGAATCTTACAAGCTACCTCCAAGTCATGAGCGCCTTTCAGTGTTTTCCGAAAGGCTGAACAAGATAGGTCTGCCCATTCTTTTTTGTTTTAGTGTGCAAGAATTTTATGTCCATATTTAAAATTTTAAATATAAAAGCATGACTGTGGTGCACTTAGTTGTTCATTTCAATCTAATGTGATGACCCTCTTAACCGTTTAAACAACAGGGATAAATCGAGATGAATTTACATCAGATTCTCTCTTCTGGCAAGAACAGATTCGTCATTACTGGAAACTGATGAATGTCAAAGAAACAGAAATACGCAATGTGATGGATATGAATGCCTTATATGGTGGATTTGCTGTTGCATTGAACAACTTTCCAGTTTGGGTAATGAATGTTATTCCTGCAAGCATGAAGAACACCTTATCCGGAATTTATGACCGGGGTTTGATTGGGACTTTTCATGATTGGTAAGATTTTGCAACTGATATAGCATAGCAAATAGTAAATACATTTCAAACACATGTTTTATTGCTCGACTACATCTAATGTTGATATCAATCTTTACATTAGGTGTGAACCATTTTCAAGTTATCCTCGTACTTATGATCTTTTACACGTCAACTACCTCTTTTCCCACTACAAAAACCTAGGGGAAGGTTGTGCATTGGAGGATATCATGCTGGAGATGGATCGTCTTTTACGACCACTGGTAAGGAATCATTTCTATAAGGTTACCTTGATAGTACATTGTTTATTTGTGTTCATGTGAATATAGTTGATAACTCGGCACACTTTTGATCTACAGGGATTTATTATCATTAGGGATGAGGAACATATTATGTCAAGAATCAATGAGTTAGCCCCAAAATTCCTTTGGGATGTAGAGTCACATTTGCTTGAGAACAAAGAAAAGAAGATGGAAACTGTTTTGATTTGTAGAAAAAAGTTTTGGGCAATCCTCTAAGGGTAAGGGTCATTTTTAACCACGACGCTAACTTGTAATGTTATAGTTCTAGTGCATCTGCTTTGTTTATTGGTTAATGATCGTTTTGTGTACATGTCTATAAGGCACTACATTTGTACATCAATTTGGTTTAGTTAGGAATAGGAGTTTAATGTCCTATATGATTAAATCTTTGTTTTACTTCTTAGTGCATAAATGTAAGATGGAAAATGAAAAGTTACTTTAATTCTTTGTTTGAATGAGGTAATAGGAAATTTTTAGAATGTGTTTGAACGAGACATTTTAACGAAGAAATATAATGTTTTGGGGAAAATTTGATTATATGATAAAATTCGAAAAATAAATGTTAAAATGATAAAAATTTATGAAGTATTTTGTCCAAGTTAAATTTAATGATTTTGAAATTACGTTAAAAATTATATAATTTGAAGAAAAAAATTCATGTTCCATTATCCATAGAATGTGAATGTGAAATTTCTTAATAATTTTTGAATTTTATAAATTAATCTTTTTAAATTTAAAAAATTGCAATGTAATCTCTAAATTGTAAGCGGATCAATTTGTAAAATTTTAATTGAATCTTTTCAATAGCTTAGAGTTTAAAATTTTAAACAATTCAATTGATACAATTGAGGTCCATTCATTTTTAATTTTTTTGTTTGGATAAAATATTAAAATAATTTTTATAAATTTTTATAAATTTTAAGAGTTAGAGTCAAATTTAAAATTTGGAAAATATACTAATTTGTAATTTTTAAAAGGCAATTTCTCTTCCACGGATTCACACTTTTGAAAATTCATAATTGACCTCGGATTTTCTCAGAGACGTATCTCTAGACACACCATGAGTCATCTCATCCTCTGTAAATCAAGCAGCCATCTTGTTTTTGCCAAAAAATTAATTCGGAGATGCATATTCGAAAATAATTTTGAGTGCATTTTTAGTCATTTTAACGCAGCCACCTCATTTTTGCAAAAAACTAATTCAGAGATGCATCTCCGAAAATATTTCTGCTTGCATTTTAAACGTCTATATTTTATGTATTATGAGTGTTTTTGGAGATGCATCTCCGGATATACCCCTTAAATTTTTCGCTCACCCATTTTGCGCATATTTTGTGGAAAAATTGTGCGTCCGGAGATGCATATCCGAAAATTGAAGATATTTTTGACATTTCGCCAAAGATTTGGGAGAGCCTATCATGATGAGAAAAATTGCCTTTTTAAAATTTTAAAGGGAATTAGTGTGCCAAAGGTCCTATAAGATAAGACCTATTTATTCTGCACGCTCCATTAAGTCAAAGGTATAAATACCTTTACTAAGGGTTTTCAGAAACACAATCACTAATCTCCATTATCACTAGGATTATCTTGAACAAACTGTCTTGAATTTTGGAGTGCTAACCATGCAATTGCAAGTACTCCCCTTCGATCCGTCATACCAGAGACTAGTAATGTCGATTCAAGATTGACTTTAATTGAAGATGTTGATTCAAGAGGCGCCGCGATCGTAACCTTCAATCCACAGTGCTGCATAATTGAATCGTTTAGGATCGCTCCATGTCCTCATCAATTTGGCATTCATTCTATTTCTTTCCCGGCTTTTATGTATTTGCTTTTGTAGTTGTTTTAGCTTATTTTCTTAATCTAAGATATGTTTTGATATGTTATCTCTTTGTGCTAGTTGTTTTATGAGTTTTTAAGAACACAATAATAAGAGTTTTTACCCTTGTCTCTTTAAGTTTCTCAATTATTAACACTTCCTCCCTCTATTTTTTATACTACATTCTAAAGTTTGGAAATACAAGAATCATAGAAATACATATTTATAAATGTTGATATTCAACGGGTCTCAAACACAACTCATTAACGAACATATTTGCAAACAGAAACATCAAACCTAATAAAAGTGAATCAACTGAACCAGACTCGATGCTCAACGAACACAAAATGCATGTTGGACCCAACCACCATCTCTTGGATCTTTGCCACCCGCCAACTTCCTATTGCCGGATCGCCACCATCCTCACGACTGTCCGATTACATTTTTATTGTTTTTTGACTTTTCAATTTTTCATTATCTTAAAATATTTTTTCTTTCTCTTCACGACTCAAAATTTTAAAATTTTAAGGGACATTTCTATAAAATGATTTAATCCATTTTAGAATCACCAAACCCCTCATCATCAAAATTTTAAATTACTTCATAAACACTAGACATGCCCAACGAAAAAGAAATTATTTGTTTGAGTAATCTATTTGTTTGAGTAATCGGCTCTCTTGAACGCTTAGGCTTTGTACAGAAGTTT